>NC_050572.1:41800033-41817533 GCF_013265735.2 Oncorhynchus mykiss
GTAATCTGTGTGAGTATGTGGGGCAAATCTTTGCAGAGTTTGGTATTGGAAGTAAAGTGACCTTCGGAACAATTCGACGCAGTGTTGCCACATTGAACTTTAACCAAGGCTTGGATACAGACCGAGGAACTGTGGCTGACCATATGTGTCACTCTCTGGAAACGCAGGCACGCCACTACCGGTACCACAATTTGCCCAAAAATGCCAGCCGGGCCCGGGCACTGATTGAGGGACAAATCAATAAATGATTAACTGATTAATTAAAGCATATTTGTTTGAAATTCACCCTTGTATTTGTGTCATTTATGCATTAAAATGATTAAAAATGTGTTTCAAAATACATTTACCTGGACTCCCAATATGAAGCCCCAGTACTTTAAAAAATTCACTGGAGTGCGCCAAAGCTACAATATATATGGAGGATTCTAAAATCCATTTACCTTTGGCGCCCTCCGGTGAATTTTCCCCAGTAGTGGGGCTCCATAGTGGGATTTAATATTAGAATGACCGGTAAAAGTATTTAAAACAGTTTTATAATTTTTGGGTGACCAGGTGCACACGGGTCTTTTGGGTGACCAGGTGCACACGGGTCTTTTGGGTGACCAGGTGCACACGGGTCTTTTGGGTGACCAGGTGCACATGGGATTAATAGCAATCTGCATCCATCGCAATTTCTTAAAGTGCCCATAAAGCACCAAGGACGGCCCCGACCGAGACAGGGCCGTAGTGGGGCACTCCCCTAGCGGGCTATATCAATAGAATGACGGGTAAAAATATTTAAAACCGTTTTATAATTTTTGGGTGACCAGGTGCACACGGGTCTTTTGGGTGACCAGGTGCACACGGGTCTTTTGGGTGACCAGGTGCACATGGGATTAATAGCAATCTGCATCCATCGCAATTTCTTAAAGTGCCCATAAAGCACCAAGGACGGCCCCGACCGAGACAGGGCCGTAGTGGGGCACTCCCCTAGCGGGCTATAGCAATAGAATGACGGGTAAAAATATTTAAAACCGTTTTATAAATTTTGGGTGACCAGGTGCACATGGGCCGTTTGGGTGACCAGGTGCACATGTGATTAATAGCAATCTGCATCCATCGCAATTTCTTAAAGTGCCCATAAAGCACCAAGGACGGCCCCGACCGAGACAGGGCCGTAGTGGGGCACTCCCCTAGCGGGCTATATCAATAGAATGACGGGTAAAAATATTTAAAACAGTTTTATAATTTTTGGGTGACCAGGTGCACACGGGTCTTTTGGGTGACCAGGTGCACACGGGTCTTTTGGGTGACCAGGTGCACATGGGATTAATAGCAATCTGCATCCATCGCAATTTCTTAAAGTGCCCATAAAGCACCAAGGACGGCCCCGACCGAGACAGGGCCGTAGTGGGGCACTCCCCTAGCGGGCTATATCAATAGAATGACGGGTAAAAATATTTAAAACAGTTTTATAATTTTTGGGTGACCAGGTGCACACGGGTCTTTTGGGTGACCAGGTGCACACGGGTCTTTTGGGTGACCAGGTGCACATGGGATTAATAGCAATCTGCATCCATCGCAATTTCTTAAAGTGCCCATAAAGCACCAAGGACGGCCCCGACCGAGACAGGGCCGTAGTGGGGCACTCCCCTAGCGGGCTATAGCAATAGAATGACGGGTAAAAATATTTAAAACCGTTTTATAAATTTTGGGTGACCAGGTGCACATGGGCCGTTTGGGTGACCAGGTGCACATGTGATTAATAGCAATCTGCATCCATCGCAATTTCTTAAAGTGCCCATAAAGCACCAAGGACGGCCCCGACCGAGACAGGGCCGTAGTGGGGCACTCCCCTAGCGGGCTATATCAATAGAATGACGGGTAAAAATATTTAAAACCGTTTTATAATTTTTGGGTGACCAGGTGCACACGGGTCTTTTGGGTGACCAGGTGCACACGGGTCTTTTGGGTGACCAGGTGCACATGGGATTAATAGCAATCTGCATCCATCGCAATTTCTTAAAGTGCCCATAAAGCACCAAGGACGGCCCCGACCGAGACAGGGCCGTAGTGGGGCACTCCCCTAGCGGGCTATATCAATAGAATGACGGGTAAAAATATTTAAAACAGTTTTATAATTTTTGGGTGACCAGGTGCACACGGGTCTTTTGGGTGACCAGGTGCACACGGGTCTTTTGGGTGACCAGGTGCACATGGGATTAATAGCAATCTGCATCCATCGCAATTTCTTAAAGTGCCCATAAAGCACCAAGGACGGCCCCGACCGAGACAGGGCCGTAGTGGGGCACTCCCCTAGCGGGCTATAGCAATAGAATGACGGGTAAAAATATTTAAAACCGTTTTATAAATTTTGGGTGACCAGGTGCACATGGGCCGTTTGGGTGACCAGGTGCACATGTGATTAATAGCAATCTGCATCCATCGCAATTTCTTAAAGTGCCCATAAAGCACCAAGGACGGCCCCGACCGAGACAGGGCCGTAGTGGGGCACTCCCCTAGCGGGCTATATCAATAGAATGACGGGTAAAAATATTTAAAACCGTTTTATAATTTTTGGGTGACCAGGTGCACACGGGTCTTTTGGGTGACCAGGTGCACACGGGTCTTTTGGGTGACCAGGTGCACATGGGATTAATAGCAATCTGCATCCATCGCAATTTCTTAAAGTGCCCATAAAGCACCAAGGACGGCCCCGACCGAGACAGGGCCGTAGTGGGGCACTCCCCTAGCGGGCTATAGCAATAGAATGACGGGTAAAAATATTTAAAACCGTTTTATAAATTTTGGGTGACCAGGTGCACATGGGCCGTTTGGGTGACCAGGTGCACATGTGATTAATAGCAATCTGCATCCATCGCAATTTCTTAAAGTGCCCATAAAGCACCAAGGACGGCCCCGACCGAGACAGGGCCGTAGTGGGGCACTCCCCTAGCGGGCTATATCAATAGAATGACGGGTAAAAATATTTAAAACAGTTTTATAATTTTTGGGTGACCAGGTGCACACGGGTCTTTTGGGTGACCAGGTGCACACGGGTCTTTTGGGTGACCAGGTGCACATGGGATTAATAGCAATCTGCATCCATCGCAATTTCTTAAAGTGCCCATAAAGCACCAAGGACGGCCCCGACCGAGACAGGGCCGTAGTGGGGCACTCCCCTAGCGGGCTATATCAATAGAATGACGGGTAAAAATATTTAAAACAGTTTTATAATTTTTGGGTGACCAGGTGCACACGGGTCTTTTGGGTGACCAGGTGCACACGGGTCTTTTGGGTGACCAGGTGCACATGGGATTAATAGCAATCTGCATCCATCGCAATTTCTTAAAGTGCCCATAAAGCACCAAGGACGGCCCCGACCGAGACAGGGCCGTAGTGGGGCACTCCCCTAGCGGGCTATAGCAATAGAATGACGGGTAAAAATATTTAAAACCGTTTTATAAATTTTGGGTGACCAGGTGCACATGGGCCGTTTGGGTGACCAGGTGCACATGTGATTAATAGCAATCTGCATCCATCGCAATTTCTTAAAGTGCCCATAAAGCACCAAGGACGGCCCCGACCGAGACAGGGCCGTAGTGGGGCACTCCCCTAGCGGGCTATATCAATAGAATGACGGGTAAAAATATTTAAAACCGTTTTATAATTTTTGGGTGACCAGGTGCACACGGGTCTTTTGGGTGACCAGGTGCACACGGGTCTTTTGGGTGACCAGGTGCACATGGGATTAATAGCAATCTGCATCCATCGCAATTTCTTAAAGTGCCCATAAAGCACCAAGGACGGCCCCGACCGAGACAGGGCCGTAGTGGGGCACTCCCCTAGCGGGCTATATCAATAGAATGACGGGTAAAAATATTTAAAACCGTTTTATAATTTTTGGGTGACCAGGTGCACACGGGTCTTTTGGGTGACCAGGTGCACACGGGTCTTTTGGGTGACCAGGTGCACATGGGATTAATAGCAATCTGCATCCATCGCAATTTCTTAAAGTGCCCATAAAGCACCAAGGACGGCCCCGACCGAGACAGGGCCGTAGTGGGGCACTCCCCTAGCGGGCTATAGCAATAGAATGACGGGTAAAAATATTTAAAACCGTTTTATAAATTTTGGGTGACCAGGTGCACATGGGCCGTTTGGGTGACCAGGTGCACATGTGATTAATAGCAATCTGCATCCATCGCAATTTCTTAAAGTGCCCATAAAGCACCAAGGACGGCCCCGACCGAGACAGGGCCGTAGTGGGGCACTCCCCTAGCGGGCTATATCAATAGAATGACGGGTAAAAATATTTAAAACCGTTTTATAATTTTTGGGTGACCAGGTGCACACGGGTCTTTTGGGTGACCAGGTGCACACGGGTCTTTTGGGTGACCAGGTGCACATGGGATTAATAGCAATCTGCATCCATCGCAATTTCTTAAAGTGCCCATAAAGCACCAAGGACGGCCCCGACCGAGACAGGGCCGTAGTGGGGCACTCCCCTAGCGGGCTATATCAATAGAATGACGGGTAAAAATATTTAAAACAGTTTTATAATTTTTGGGTGACCAGGTGCACACGGGTCTTTTGGGTGACCAGGTGCACACGGGTCTTTTGGGTGACCAGGTGCACATGGGATTAATAGCAATCTGCATCCATCGCAATTTCTTAAAGTGCCCATAAAGCACCAAGGACGGCCCCGACCGAGACAGGGCCGTAGTGGGGCACTCCCCTAGCGGGCTATAGCAATAGAATGACGGGTAAAAATATTTAAAACCGTTTTATAAATTTTGGGTGACCAGGTGCACATGGGCCGTTTGGGTGACCAGGTGCACATGTGATTAATAGCAATCTGCATCCATCGCAATTTCTTAAAGTGCCCATAAAGCACCAAGGACGGCCCCGACCGAGACAGGGCCGTAGTGGGGCACTCCCCTAGCGGGCTATATCAATAGAATGACGGGTAAAAATATTTAAAACCGTTTTATAATTTTTGGGTGACCAGGTGCACACGGGTCTTTTGGGTGACCAGGTGCACACGGGTCTTTTGGGTGACCAGGTGCACATGGGATTAATAGCAATCTGCATCCATCGCAATTTCTTAAAGTGCCCATAAAGCACCAAGGACGGCCCCGACCGAGACAGGGCCGTAGTGGGGCACTCCCCTAGCGGGCTATATCAATAGAATGACGGGTAAAAATATTTAAAACCGTTTTATAATTTTTGGGTGACCAGGTGCACACGGGTCTTTTGGGTGACCAGGTGCACACGGGTCTTTTGGGTGACCAGGTGCACATGGGATTAATAGCAATCTGCATCCATCGCAATTTCTTAAAGTGCCCATAAAGCACCAAGGACGGCCCCGACCGAGACAGGGCCGTAGTGGGGCACTCCCCTAGCGGGCTATAGCAATAGAATGACGGGTAAAAATATTTAAAACCGTTTTATAAATTTTGGGTGACCAGGTGCACATGGGCCGTTTGGGTGACCAGGTGCACATGTGATTAATAGCAATCTGCATCCATCGCAATTTCTTAAAGTGCCCATAAAGCACCAAGGACGGCCCCGACCGAGACAGGGCCGTAGTGGGGCACTCCCCTAGCGGGCTATATCAATAGAATGACGGGTAAAAATATTTAAAACAGTTTTAGAATTTTTGGGTGACCAGGTGCACACGGGTCTTTTGGGTGACCAGGTGCACACGGGTCTTTTGGGTGACCAGGTGCACATGGGATTAATAGCAATCTGCATCCATCGCAATTTCTTAAAGTGCCCATAAAGCACCAAGGACGGCCCCGACCGAGACAGGGCCGTAGTGGGGCACTCCCCTAGCGGGCTATAGCAATAGAATGACGGGTAAAAATATTTAAAACCGTTTTATAAATTTTGGGTGACCAGGTGCACATGGGCCGTTTGGGTGACCAGGTGCACATGTGATTAATAGCAATCTGCATCCATCGCAATTTCTTAAAGTGCCCATAAAGCACCAAGGACGGCCCCGACCGAGACAGGGCCGTAGTGGGGCACTCCCCTAGCGGGCTATATCAATAGAATGACGGGTAAAAATATTTAAAACCGTTTTATAATTTTTGGGTGACCAGGTGCACACGGGTCTTTTGGGTGACCAGGTGCACACGGGTCTTTTGGGTGACCAGGTGCACATGGGATTAATAGCAATCTGCATCCATCGCAATTTCTTAAAGTGCCCATAAAGCACCAAGGACGGCCCCGACCGAGACAGGGCCGTAGTGGGGCACTCCCCTAGCGGGCTATAGCAATAGAATGACGGGTAAAAATATTTAAAACCGTTTTATAAATTTTGGGTGACCAGGTGCACATGGGCCGTTTGGGTGACCAGGTGCACATGTGATTAATAGCAATCTGCATCCATCGCAATTTCTTAAAGTGCCCATAAAGCACCAAGGACGGCCCCGACCGAGACAGGGCCGTAGTGGGGCACTCCCCTAGCGGGCTATATCAATAGAATGACGGGTAAAAATATTTAAAACCGTTTTATAATTTTTGGGTGACCAGGTGCACACGGGTCTTTTGGGTGACCAGGTGCACACGGGTCTTTTGGGTGACCAGGTGCACATGGGATTAATAGCAATCTGCATCCATCGCAATTTCTTAAAGTGCCCATAAAGCACCAAGGACGGCCCCGACCGAGACAGGGCCGTAGTGGGGCACTCCCCTAGCGGGCTATAGCAATAGAATGACGGGTAAAAATATTTAAAACCGTTTTATAAATTTTGGGTGACCAGGTGCACATGGGCCGTTTGGGTGACCAGGTGCACATGTGATTAATAGCAATCTGCATCCATCGCAATTTCTTAAAGTGCCCATAAAGCACCAAGGACGGCCCCGACCGAGACAGGGCCGTAGTGGGGCACTCCCCTAGCGGGCTATATCAATAGAATGACGGGTAAAAATATTTAAAACCGTTTTATAATTTTTGGGTGACCAGGTGCACACGGGTCTTTTGGGTGACCAGGTGCACACGGGTCTTTTGGGTGACCAGGTGCACATGGGATTAATAGCAATCTGCATCCATCGCAATTTCTTAAAGTGCCCATAAAGCACCAAGGACGGCCCCGACCGAGACAGGGCCGTAGTGGGGCACTCCCCTAGCGGGCTATATCAATAGAATGACGGGTAAAAATATTTAAAACCGTTTTATAATTTTTGGGTGACCAGGTGCACACGGGTCTTTTGGGTGACCAGGTGCACACGGGTCTTTTGGGTGACCAGGTGCACATGGGATTAATAGCAATCTGCATCCATCGCAATTTCTTAAAGTGCCCATAAAGCACCAAGGACGGCCCCGACCGAGACAGGGCCGTAGTGGGGCACTCCCCTAGCGGGCTATAGCAATAGAATGACGGGTAAAAATATTTAAAACCGTTTTATAAATTTTGGGTGACCAGGTGCACATGGGCCGTTTGGGTGACCAGGTGCACATGTGATTAATAGCAATCTGCATCCATCGCAATTTCTTAAAGTGCCCATAAAGCACCAAGGACGGCCCCGACCGAGACAGGGCCGTAGTGGGGCACTCCCCTAGCGGGCTATATCAATAGAATGACGGGTAAAAATATTTAAAACAGTTTTATAATTTTTGGGTGACCAGGTGCACACGGGTCTTTTGGGTGACCAGGTGCACACGGGTCTTTTGGGTGACCAGGTGCACATGGGATTAATAGCAATCTGCATCCATCGCAATTTCTTAAAGTGCCCATAAAGCACCAAGGACGGCCCCGACCGAGACAGGGCCGTAGTGGGGCACTCCCCTAGCGGGCTATATCAATAGAATGACGGGTAAAAATATTTAAAACAGTTTTATAATTTTTGGGTGACCAGGTGCACACGGGTCTTTTGGGTGACCAGGTGCACACGGGTGACCAGGTGCACACGGGTCTTTTGGGTGACCAGGTGCACATGGGATTAATAGCAATCTGCATCCATCGCAATTTCTTAAAGTGCCCATAAAGCACCAAGGACGGCCCCGACCGAGACAGGGCCGTAGTGGGGCACTCCCCTAGCGGGCTATAGCAATAGAATGACGGGTAAAAATATTTAAAACCGTTTTATAAATTTTGGGTGACCAGGTGCACATGGGCCGTTTGGGTGACCAGGTGCACATGTGATTAATAGCAATCTGCATCCATCGCAATTTCTTAAAGTGCCCATAAAGCACCAAGGACGGCCCCGACCGAGACAGGGCCGTAGTGGGGCACTCCCCTAGCGGGCTATATCAATAGAATGACGGGTAAAAATATTTAAAACCGTTTTATAATTTTTGGGTGACCAGGTGCACACGGGTCTTTTGGGTGACCAGGTGCACACGGGTCTTTTGGGTGACCAGGTGCACATGGGATTAATAGCAATCTGCATCCATCGCAATTTCTTAAAGTGCCCATAAAGCACCAAGGACGGCCCCGACCGAGACAGGGCCGTAGTGGGGCACTCCCCTAGCGGGCTATAGCAATAGAATGACGGGTAAAAATATTTAAAACCGTTTTATAAATTTTGGGTGACCAGGTGCACATGGGCCGTTTGGGTGACCAGGTGCACATGTGATTAATAGCAATCTGCATCCATCGCAATTTCTTAAAGTGCCCATAAAGCACCAAGGACGGCCCCGACCGAGACAGGGCCGTAGTGGGGCACTCCCCTAGCGGGCTATATCAATAGAATGACGGGTAAAAATATTTAAAACAGTTTTATAATTTTTGGGTGACCAGGTGCACACGGGTCTTTTGGGTGACCAGGTGCACACGGGTCTTTTGGGTGACCAGGTGCACATGGGATTAATAGCAATCTGCATCCATCGCAATTTCTTAAAGTGCCCATAAAGCACCAAGGACGGCCCCGACCGAGACAGGGCCGTAGTGGGGCACTCCCCTAGCGGGCTATAGCAATAGAATGACGGGTAAAAATATTTAAAACCGTTTTATAAATTTTGGGTGACCAGGTGCACATGGGCCGTTTGGGTGACCAGGTGCACATGTGATTAATAGCAATCTGCATCCATCGCAATTTCTTAAAGTGCCCATAAAGCACCAAGGACGGCCCCGACCGAGACAGGGCCGTAGTGGGGCACTCCCCTAGCGGGCTATATCAATAGAATGACGGGTAAAAATATTTAAAACAGTTTTAGAATTTTTGGGTGACCAGGTGCACACGGGTCTTTTGGGTGACCAGGTGCACACGGGTCTTTTGGGTGACCAGGTGCACATGGGATTAATAGCAATCTGCATCCATCGCAATTTCTTAAAGTGCCCATAAAGCACCAAGGACGGCCCCGACCGAGACAGGGCCGTAGTGGGGCACTCCCCTAGCGGGCTATAGCAATAGAATGACGGGTAAAAATATTTAAAACCGTTTTATAAATTTTGGGTGACCAGGTGCACATGGGCCGTTTGGGTGACCAGGTGCACATGTGATTAATAGCAATCTGCATCCATCGCAATTTCTTAAAGTGCCCATAAAGCACCAAGGACGGCCCCGACCGAGACAGGGCCGTAGTGGGGCACTCCCCTAGCGGGCTATATCAATAGAATGACGGGTAAAAATATTTAAAACCGTTTTATAATTTTTGGGTGACCAGGTGCACACGGGTCTTTTGGGTGACCAGGTGCACACGGGTCTTTTGGGTGACCAGGTGCACATGGGATTAATAGCAATCTGCATCCATCGCAATTTCTTAAAGTGCCCATAAAGCACCAAGGACGGCCCCGACCGAGACAGGGCCGTAGTGGGGCACTCCCCTAGCGGGCTATAGCAATAGAATGACGGGTAAAAATATTTAAAACCGTTTTATAAATTTTGGGTGACCAGGTGCACATGGGCCGTTTGGGTGACCAGGTGCACATGTGATTAATAGCAATCTGCATCCATCGCAATTTCTTAAAGTGCCCATAAAGCACCAAGGACGGCCCCGACCGAGACAGGGCCGTAGTGGGGCACTCCCCTAGCGGGCTATATCAATAGAATGACGGGTAAAAATATTTAAAACCGTTTTATAATTTTTGGGTGACCAGGTGCACACGGGTCTTTTGGGTGACCAGGTGCACACGGGTCTTTTGGGTGACCAGGTGCACATGGGATTAATAGCAATCTGCATCCATCGCAATTTCTTAAAGTGCCCATAAAGCACCAAGGACGGCCCCGACCGAGACAGGGCCGTAGTGGGGCACTCCCCTAGCGGGCTATAGCAATAGAATGACGGGTAAAAATATTTAAAACCGTTTTATAAATTTTGGGTGACCAGGTGCACATGGGCCGTTTGGGTGACCAGGTGCACATGTGATTAATAGCAATCTGCATCCATCGCAATTTCTTAAAGTGCCCATAAAGCACCAAGGACGGCCCCGACCGAGACAGGGCCGTAGTGGGGCACTCCCCTAGCGGGCTATATCAATAGAATGACGGGTAAAAATATTTAAAACCGTTTTATAATTTTTGGGTGACCAGGTGCACACGGGTCTTTTGGGTGACCAGGTGCACACGGGTCTTTTGGGTGACCAGGTGCACATGGGATTAATAGCAATCTGCATCCATCGCAATTTCTTAAAGTGCCCATAAAGCACCAAGGACGGCCCCAACCGAGACAGGGCCGTAGTGGGGCACTCCCCTAGCGGGCTATATCAATAGAATGACGGGTAAAAATATTTAAAACCGTTTTATAATTTTTGGGTGACCAGGTGCACACGGGTCTTTTGGGTGACCAGGTGCACACGGGTCTTTTGGGTGACCAGGTGCACATGGGATTAATAGCAATCTGCATCCATCGCAATTTCTTAAAGTGCCCATAAAGCACCAAGGACGGCCCCGACCGAGACAGGGCCGTAGTGGGGCACTCCCCTAGCGGGCTATAGCAATAGAATGACGGGTAAAAATATTTAAAACCGTTTTATAAATTTTGGGTGACCAGGTGCACATGGGCCGTTTGGGTGACCAGGTGCACATGTGATTAATAGCAATCTGCATCCATCGCAATTTCTTAAAGTGCCCATAAAGCACCAAGGACGGCCCCGACCGAGACAGGGCCGTAGTGGGGCACTCCCCTAGCGGGCTATATCAATAGAATGACGGGTAAAAATATTTAAAACAGTTTTATAATTTTTGGGTGACCAGGTGCACACGGGTCTTTTGGGTGACCAGGTGCACACGGGTCTTTTGGGTGACCAGGTGCACATGGGATTAATAGCAATCTGCATCCATCGCAATTTCTTAAAGTGCCCATAAAGCACCAAGGACGGCCCCGACCGAGACAGGGCCGTAGTGGGGCACTCCCCTAGCGGGCTATATCAATAGAATGACGGGTAAAAATATTTAAAACAGTTTTATAATTTTTGGGTGACCAGGTGCACACGGGTCTTTTGGGTGACCAGGTGCACACGGGTGACCAGGTGCACACGGGTCTTTTGGGTGACCAGGTGCACATGGGATTAATAGCAATCTGCATCCATCGCAATTTCTTAAAGTGCCCATAAAGCACCAAGGACGGCCCCGACCGAGACAGGGCCGTAGTGGGGCACTCCCCTAGCGGGCTATAGCAATAGAATGACGGGTAAAAATATTTAAAACCGTTTTATAAATTTTGGGTGACCAGGTGCACATGGGCCGTTTGGGTGACCAGGTGCACATGTGATTAATAGCAATCTGCATCCATCGCAATTTCTTAAAGTGCCCATAAAGCACCAAGGACGGCCCCGACCGAGACAGGGCCGTAGTGGGGCACTCCCCTAGCGGGCTATATCAATAGAATGACGGGTAAAAATATTTAAAACCGTTTTATAATTTTTGGGTGACCAGGTGCACACGGGTCTTTTGGGTGACCAGGTGCACACGGGTCTTTTGGGTGACCAGGTGCACATGGGATTAATAGCAATCTGCATCCATCGCAATTTCTTAAAGTGCCCATAAAGCACCAAGGACGGCCCCGACCGAGACAGGGCCGTAGTGGGGCACTCCCCTAGCGGGCTATAGCAATAGAATGACGGGTAAAAATATTTAAAACCGTTTTATAAATTTTGGGTGACCAGGTGCACATGGGCCGTTTGGGTGACCAGGTGCACATGTGATTAATAGCAATCTGCATCCATCGCAATTTCTTAAAGTGCCCATAAAGCACCAAGGACGGCCCCGACCGAGACAGGGCCGTAGTGGGGCACTCCCCTAGCGGGCTATATCAATAGAATGACGGGTAAAAATATTTAAAACAGTTTTATAATTTTTGGGTGACCAGGTGCACACGGGTCTTTTGGGTGACCAGGTGCACACGGGTCTTTTGGGTGACCAGGTGCACATGGGATTAATAGCAATCTGCATCCATCGCAATTTCTTAAAGTGCCCATAAAGCACCAAGGACGGCCCCGACCGAGACAGGGCCGTAGTGGGGCACTCCCCTAGCGGGCTATAGCAATAGAATGACGGGTAAAAATATTTAAAACCGTTTTATAAATTTTGGGTGACCAGGTGCACATGGGCCGTTTGGGTGACCAGGTGCACATGTGATTAATAGCAATCTGCATCCATCGCAATTTCTTAAAGTGCCCATAAAGCACCAAGGACGGCCCCGACCGAGACAGGGCCGTAGTGGGGCACTCCCCTAGCGGGCTATATCAATAGAATGACGGGTAAAAATATTTAAAACCGTTTTATAATTTTTGGGTGACCAGGTGCACACGGGTCTTTTGGGTGACCAGGTGCACACGGGTCTTTTGGGTGACCAGGTGCACATGGGATTAATAGCAATCTGCATCCATCGCAATTTCTTAAAGTGCCCATAAAGCACCAAGGACGGCCCCGACCGAGACAGGGCCGTAGTGGGGCACTCCCCTAGCGGGCTATAGCAATAGAATGACGGGTAAAAATATTTAAAACCGTTTTATAAATTTTGGGTGACCAGGTGCACATGGGCCGTTTGGGTGACCAGGTGCACATGTGATTAATAGCAATCTGCATCCATCGCAATTTCTTAAAGTGCCCATAAAGCACCAAGGACGGCCCCGACCGAGACAGGGCCGTAGTGGGGCACTCCCCTAGCGGGCTATATCAATAGAATGACGGGTAAAAATATTTAAAACCGTTTTATAATTTTTGGGTGACCAGGTGCACACGGGTCTTTTGGGTGACCAGGTGCACACGGGTCTTTTGGGTGACCAGGTGCACATGGGATTAATAGCAATCTGCATCCATCGCAATTTCTTAAAGTGCCCATAAAGCACCAAGGACGGCCCCGACCGAGACAGGGCCGTAGTGGGGCACTCCCCTAGCGGGCTATAGCAATAGAATGACGGGTAAAAATATTTAAAACCGTTTTATAAATTTTGGGTGACCAGGTGCACATGGGCCGTTTGGGTGACCAGGTGCACATGTGATTAATAGCAATCTGCATCCATCGCAATTTCTTAAAGTGCCCATAAAGCACCAAGGACGGCCCCGACCGAGACAGGGCCGTAGTGGGGCACTCCCCTAGCGGGCTATATCAATAGAATGACGGGTAAAAATATTTAAAACAGTTTTATAATTTTTGGGTGACCAGGTGCACACGGGTCTTTTGGGTGACCAGGTGCACACGGGTCTTTTGGGTGACCAGGTGCACATGGGATTAATAGCAATCTGCATCCATCGCAATTTCTTAAAGTGCCCATAAAGCACCAAGGACGGCCCCGACCGAGACAGGGCCGTAGTGGGGCACTCCCCTAGCGGGCTATATCAATAGAATGACGGGTAAAAATATTTAAAACAGTTTTATAATTTTTGGGTGACCAGGTGCACACGGGTCTTTTGGGTGACCAGGTGCACACGGGTCTTTTGGGTGACCAGGTGCACACGGGTCTTTTGGGTGACCAGGTGCACGCCGGCCTTTGGGTGACCAGGTGCACACGGGTCTTTTGGGTGACCAGGTGCACGCCGGCCTTTGGGTGACCAGGTGCACACGGGTCTTTTGGGTGACCAGGTGCACACGGGTCTTTTGGGTGACCAGGTGCACACGGGTCTTTTGGGTGACCAGGTGCACACGGGTCTTTTGGGTGACCAGGTGCACACGGGTCTTTTGGGTGACCAGGTGCACACGGGTCTTTTGGGTGACCAGGTGCACACGGGTCTTTTGGGTGACCAGGTGCACACGGGTCTTTTGGGTGACCAGGTGCACACGGGTCTTTTGGGTGACCAGGTGCACACGGGTCTTTTGGGTGACCAGGTGCACACGGGTCTTTTGGGTGACCAGGTGCACACGGGTCTTTTGGGTGACCAGGTGCACACGGGTCTTTTGGGTGACCAGGTGCACGCCGTCCTTTGGGTGACCAGGTGCACACGGGTCTTTTGGGTGACCAGGTGCACGCCGGCCTTTGGGTGACCAGGTGCACACGGGTCTTTTGGGTGACCAGGTGCACGCCGGCCTTTGGGTGACCAGGTGCACACGGGTCTTTTGGGTGACCAGGTGCACGCCGGCCTTTGGGTGACCAGGTGCACACGGGTCTTTTGGGTGACCAGGTGCACGCCGGCCTTTGGGTGACCAGGTGCACACGGGTCTTTTGGGTGACCAGGTGCACGCCGGTCCTTTTGGGTGACCAGGTGCACAAGTTCCATTTGGGTGACCAGGTGCACGCGGTTCATAACAGCGCGGTTATCTGCTTTAATGTCCGAGGAGGGGTGCTTAAGTGTGGGTGCCCTGGTTCACCTGGTATGCGAGGTTGTGGAGGTGGGGGGGGGTCCCCTGCTGGTATCATCCCCGAAATAGAGGGGTGATACCCGGGTGGTGAGTAAGGGCCTACAAGCCTGGAGGTCAATAGCTCCAGGGGGTAAGCTCTACTGTCATGTCCGTAAATAGAGTGGTGTTACCCGGGTTTTGAACCATATTTAAATTTTTGGGTTACCAGATGCACGTTTTCAATCACCAGTTGCACGGAGGATTAATAGCAATCTGCATCCATCGCAATTTCTTAAAGTGTCCATAAAGCACCAAGGACGGCCCCGACCGAGACAGGGCCGTAGTGGGGCACTCCCCTAGCGGGCTATATCAATAGAATGACCGGTAAAATGATTTAAAACAGTTTTATAATTTTTGGGTTACCAGATGCACGTTTTCAATCACCAGTTGCACGGAGGATTAATAGCAATCTGCATCCATCGTGATTTCTTAAAGTGTCTAAAAAGCACCCAAGGACGGCCCTGACAGAGAGAGGGCCGTAGTGGGGCACTCCCCTAGCGGGCTATATCAATAGAATGACCGGTAAAATGATTTAAAACAGTTTTATAATTTTTGGGTTACCAGATGCACGTTTTCAATCACCAGTTGCACGGAGGATTAATAGCAATCTGCATCCATCGTGATTTCTTAAAGTGTCTAAAAAGCACCCAAGGACGGCCCTGACAGAGAGAGGGCCGTAGTGGGGCACTCCCCTAGCGGGCTATATCAATAGAATGACCGGTAAAATGATTTAAAACAGTTTTATAATTTTTGGGTTACCAGATGCACGTTTTCAATCACCAGTTGCACGGAGGATTAATAGCAATCTGCATCCATCGTGATTTCTTAAAGTGTCTAAAAAGCACTCAAGGACGGCCCTGACAGAGAGAGGGCCGTAGTGGGGCACTCCCCTAGCGGGCTATATCAATAGAATGACGGGTAAAAGTATTTAAAACCGTTTTATAATTTTTGGGTTACCAGATGCACGTTTTCAATCACCAGGTGCACGGAGGAAAATGAGCATTTGCATCCATAGTCATGTTTTAAACCGTCCATAAAGCACTCTTGGCCGGCCCCGGCAGAGAGAGAAAGAGATGGTGAAAAAAAAAAAAAAATCATCATCAGACCTTCCATAAATAATTCGGGCCGGCCCCCATTGCTAAAGGTCCGTAGTAGGGTGCGCCATAAGCGGACATGAATATATGGAACACCGCTAACCGCATAGAGAACCGTGTTTTGGGTGACCAGGTGCACGTTTTCAATCACCAGTTGCACATTTTCAATCACCAGTTGCACGGAGGATTAATAGCAATCTGCATCCATCGCGATTTCTTAAAGTGTCTATAAAGCACTCAGGACGGCCCCGACCGAGACAGGGCCTTAGTGGGGTGCTCCCATAGCGGGGAACAATGAGAGGGGTGCCTTTAAATTCATTTTGAACCATATTTGAAATTTTGGGTTACCAGATGCACGTTTTCAATCACCAGTTGCACGGAGGATTAATAGCAATCTGCATCCATCGTGATTTCTTAAAGTGTCTAAAAAGCACCCAAGGACGGCCCTGACAGAGAGAGGGCCGTAGTGGGGCACTCCCCTAGCGGGCTATATCAATAGAATGACGGGTAAAAGTATTTAAAACCGTTTTATAATTTTTGGGTTACCAGATGCACGTTTTCAATCACCAGGTGCACGGAGGAAAATGAGCATTTGCATCCATAGTCATGTTTTAAACCGTCCATAAAGCACTCAGGGCCGGCCCCGGCAGAGAGAGAAAAAGAGGGGAAAAGTGTTGAAAAAAAAAAAAAATCCTACCTTCCATAAATAATTGGGACCGGCCCCCATTGCTAAAGGTCCGTAGTAGGGTGCGCCATAACCGGACATGAATATATGGAACACCGCTAACCGCATAGAGAACCGTGTTTTGGGTGACCAGGTGCACGTTTTCAATCACCAGTTGCACGGAGAGAGAAAAAAGTAATCATACCTTCCATAAATAATTGGGACCGGCCCCCATTGAAAAGGTCCGTAGTAGGGTGCGCCATAACCGGACATGAATATATGGAACACCGCTAACCGCATAGAGAACCGTGTTTTGGGTGACCAGGTGCACGTTTTCAATCACCAGTTGCACGGAGAGAGAAAAAAGTAATCATACCTTCCATAAATAATTCAGGCCGGCCCCCATTGCTAAAGGTCCGTAGTAGGGTGCATCATTATCGGACATGTATATCTGTAACACCGCTAACCGCATAGAGAACCGTGTTTTGGGTGACCAGGTGCACGTTTTCAATCACCAGTTGCACGTTTTCAATCACCAGGTGCACGGCTGTGAAAAGTGGGACTCTGTCATTTTTTCGACCAATTTCTGTAATTTTCAAAAAATGATTAAAAATACTTCCCGAAGGGCTAGAGGTCCCAAATTTCGTCTCATACCCTCTCTCGTGATGGGCAACAATTACATAATGTAAAAAAAAATTCGCATGAACAGGAACCTATGCATCCTGTGACATTCACTTTTTTCCCAAAACTTGAAACACGATTTCCTATTAAAATGTTTTATACAAAAACGTTTTTAATTGAATGTAAATGCTCGTCTATTTATGCACTTTCGTGCAAAAAAAACCCCATCCAGATCGGATGTGTACTTTTTGATTTATCACGTTTTTGTTGAATTTGACCCCCGATGGTGGGGCGCACAGAAACCCTGTGAGGTTCAGGGCTTCATCGATATTTGGCCTGTTTTGGATTACACACTCAGTGGCGGGTCGACCAGACAGGTACCGGCGCGATTTCAGAAACCTGGTTTTTGGCAAC
>NC_050572.1:41822533-41825033 GCF_013265735.2 Oncorhynchus mykiss
AGGGTTAGGGTTAGGGTTAGGGTTAGGGTTAGGGTTAGGGTTAGGGTTAGGGTTAGGGTTAGGGTTAGGGTTAGGGTTAGGGTTAGGGTTAGGGTTAGGGTTAGGGTTAGGGTTAGGGTTAGGGTTAGGGTTAGGGTTAGGGTTAGGGTTAGGGTTAGGGTTAGGGTTAGGGTTAGGGTTAGGGTTAGGGTTAGGGTTAGGGTTAGGGTTAGGGTTAGGGTTAGGGTTAGGGTTAGGGTTAGGGTTAGGGTTAGGGTTAGGGTTAGGGTTAGGGTTAGGGTTAGGGTTAGGGTTAGGGTTAGGGTTAGGGTTAGGGTTAGGGTTAGGGTTAGGGTTAGGGTTAGGGTTAGGGTTAGGGTTAGGGTTAGGGTTAGGGTTAGGGTTAGGGTTAGGGTTAGGGTTAGGGTTAGGGTTAGGGTTAGGGTTAGGGTTAGGGTTAGGGTTAGGGTTAGGGTTAGGGTTAGGGTTAGGGTTAGGGTTAGGGTTAGGGTTAGGGTTAGGGTTAGGGTTAGGGTTAGGGTTAGGGTTAGGGTTAGGGTTAGGGTTAGGGTTAGGGTTAGGGTTAGGGTTAGGGTTAGGGTTAGGGTTAGGGTTAGGGTTAGGGTTAGGGTTAGGGTTAGGGTTAGGGTTAGGGTTAGGGTTAGGGTTAGGGTTAGGGTTAGGGTTAGGGTTAGGGTTAGGGTTAGGGTTAGGGTTAGGGTTAGGGTTAGGGTTAGGGTTAGGGTTAGGGTTAGGGTTAGGGTTAGGGTTAGGGTTAGGGTTAGGGTTAGGGTTAGGGTTAGGGTTAGGGTTAGGGTTAGGGTTAGGGTTAGGGTTAGGGTTAGGGTTAGGGTTAGGGTTAGGGTTAGGGTTAGGGTTAGGGTTAGGGTTAGGGTTAGGGTTAGGGTTAGGGTTAGGGTTAGGGTTAGGGTTAGGGTTAGGGTTAGGGTTAGGGTTAGGGTTAGGGTTAGGGTTAGGGTTAGGGTTAGGGTTAGGGTTAGGGTTAGGGTTAGGGTTAGGGTTAGGGTTAGGGTTAGGGTTAGGGTTAGGGTTAGGGTTAGGGTTAGGGTTAGGGTTAGGGTTAGGGTTAGGGTTAGGGTTAGGGTTAGGGTTAGGGTTAGGGTTAGGGTTAGGGTTAGGGTTAGGGTTAGGGTTAGGGTTAGGGTTAGGGTTAGGGTTAGGGTTAGGGTTAGGGTTAGGGTTAGGGTTAGGGTTAGGGTTAGGGTTAGGGTTAGGGTTAGGGTTAGGGTTAGGGTTAGGGTTAGGGTTAGGGTTAGGGTTAGGGTTAGGGTTAGGGTTAGGGTTAGGGTTAGGGTTAGGGTTAGGGTTAGGGTTAGGGTTAGGGTTAGGGTTAGGGTTAGGGTTAGGGTTAGGGTTAGGGTTAGGGTTAGGGTTAGGGTTAGGGTTAGGGTTAGGGTTAGGGTTAGGGTTAGGGTTAGGGTTAGGGTTAGGGTTAGGGTTAGGGTTAGGGTTAGGGTTAGGGTTAGGGTTAGGGTTAGGGTTAGGGTTAGGGTTAGGGTTAGGGTTAGGGTTAGGGTTAGGGTTAGGGTTAGGGTTAGGGTTAGGGTTAGGGTTAGGGTTAGGGTTAGGGTTAGGGTTAGGGTTAGGGTTAGGGTTAGGGTTAGGGTTAGGGTTAGGGTTAGGGTTAGGGTTAGGGTTAGGGTTAGGGTTAGGGTTAGGGTTAGGGTTAGGGTTAGGGTTAGGGTTAGGGTTAGGGTTAGGGTTAGGGTTAGGGTTAGGGTTAGGGTTAGGGTTAGGGTTAGGGTTAGGGTTAGGGTTAGGGTTAGGGTTAGGGTTAGGGTTAGGGTTAGGGTTAGGGTTAGGGTTAGGGTTAGGGTTAGGGTTAGGGTTAGGGTTAGGGTTAGGGTTAGGGTTAGGGTTAGGGTTAGGGTTAGGGTTAGGGTTAGGGTTAGGGTTAGGGTTAGGGTTAGGGTTAGGGTTAGGGTTAGGGTTAGGGTTAGGGTTAGGGTTAGGGTTAGGGTTAGGGTTAGGGTTAGGGTTAGGGTTAGGGTTAGGGTTAGGGTTAGGGTTAGGGTTAGGGTTAGGGTTAGGGTTAGGGTTAGGGTTAGGGTTAGGGTTAGGGTTAGGGTTAGGGTTAGGGTTAGGGTTAGGGTTAGGGTTAGGGTTAGGGTTAGGGTTAGGGTTAGGGTTAGGGTTAGGGTTAGGGTTAGGGTTAGGGTTAGGGTTAGGGTTAGGGTTAGGGTTAGGGTTAGGGTTAGGGTTAGGGTTAGGGTTAGGGTTAGGGTTAGGGTTAGGGTTAGGGTTAGGGTTAGGGTTAGGGTTAGGGTTAGGGTTAGGGTTAGGGTTAGGGTTAGGGTTAGGGTTAGGGTTAGGGTTAGGGTTAGGGTTAGGGTTAGGGTTAGGGTTAGGGTTAGGGTTAGGGTTAGGGTTAGGGTTAGGGTTAGGGTTAGGGTTAGGGTTAGGGTTAGGGTTAGGGTTAGGGTTAGGGTTAGGGTTAGGGTTAGGGTTAGGGTTAGGGTTAGGGTTAGGGTTAGGGTTAGGGTTAGGGTTAGGGTTAGGG
>NC_048593.1:900000-1059088 GCF_013265735.2 Oncorhynchus mykiss
GCCACTGCCTGTTCACACCGCTACCATCCGAAAGGCGAGGTCAGTACAGGTGCATCAAAGCTGGGACAGAGAGATAGAAGCCATTTTTCATTCTCAAAGCCATCAGACTGCTAAACAGAAATCACTAACTCAGAAAGGCTGCTGCCTACATTGAGGGCCAATCACTGGCCACTTTAATAAATGGATCACTAGTCACTTTAACAATGCCACTTTATTAATGTTTACATGTGATATGAATAATGTAAGACATGTATATACTGTATTTATACCATCCACTGCATCTTGCCTGTGCCGCTCAGCCATCGCTCATCCATATACTTGTATGTACATATTCTCATTCACACCTACAGATTTGTGTGTCTTAGGTAGTTGTTGGGAATTGTTAGATTACTTGTTAGATATTACTGCACCTGTTGGAACTAGAAGCACAAGAATTCCGCTACACTCACATTAACATCTGCTAACTATGTCTATGTGACTAATACATTTTATTTGATATTTTGTTTATTTGCGTTTCGGTCTTCCTCCGGGTATACTAGGGGGATGCCGGTGTAAATGTGCCAACATATTTTAGATGTTGGCAGCTGCATAGGCTATTTTTGTTGAGCGTGGCGATATACCGTTTTATCCACTATGGTCTGTCCATTGCCGTTGTAACCTACAAGGAAGCCAAAATGCTCCCAACCTGGAGAATTAAACAACTATGGCAGATCCTCCAATTCTGGTTTATCGACCCCACCATTCGCCATCGTACAGAACTAGTTCTTGGCTGCACCTCAAAAGGACAGTTTGAAATGAGCCAATTAAGATTTGAATTTTGATTACAACATGCACATAGGCTCTAACAGAATAGCATGACATATTTTTTACAATAAAAAAAAAAACAGTGTAGGAATAGCCTAGTGATATCTTTTTATTTTTTATGTATCCATTTGGGTTCACAGTGCAGACCAAACAGAGGTCCCCTTACGAACGGTCATTACACCCTTACCTTGAAGTGACCCAAATGGCAAATTAATCTTCTGTCTATACATTTTTAGATGATTTAAACCAGAAAAAAAAAGAGAATTTATTTGGGACTGAGTCTGGCTTTAAACCTTTATATTAACATGAATTATGTCATCACACCTGAGGACACATTCAAAGTGTTAATTAATTGGATATCAAATCAAAATTGAAGGTAGCCATATAACATTGATATCAAATCAAAATTGAAGGTAGCCATATAACATTGATATCAAATCAAAATTGAAGGTAGCCATATAACATTGATATCAAATCAAAATTGAAGGTAGCCATATAACATTGATATCAAATCAAAATTGAAGGTAGCCATATAACATTGATATCAAATCAAAATTGAAGGTAGCCATATAACATTGATATCAAATCAAAATTGAAGGTAGCCATATAACATTGATATCAAATCAAAATTGAAGGTAGCCATATAACATTGATATCAAATCAAAATTGAAGGTAGCCATATAACATTGATATCAAATCAAAATTGAAGGTAGCCATATAACATTGATATCAAATCAAAATTGAAGGTAGCCATATAACATTGATATCAAATCAAAATTGAAGGTAGCCATATAACATTGATATCAAATCAAAATTGAAGGTAGCCATATAACATTGATATCAAATCAAAATTGAAGGTAGCCATATAACATTGATATCAAATCAAAATTGAAGGTAGCCATATAACATTGATATCAAATCAAAATTGAAGGTAGCCATATAACATTGATATCAAATCAAAATTGAAGGTAGCCATATAACATTGATATCAAATCAAAATTGAAGGTAGCCATATAACATTGATATCAAATCAAAATTGAAGGTAGCCATATAACATTGATATCAAATCAAAATTGAAGGTAGCCATATAACATTGATATCAAATCAAAATTGAAGGTAGCCATATAACATTGATATCAAATCAAAATTGAAGGTAGCCATATAACATTGATATCAAATCAAAATTGAAGGTAGCCATATAACATTGATATCAAATCAAAATTGAAGGTAGCCATATAACATTGATATCAAATCAAAATTGAAGGTAGCCATATAACATTGATATCAAATCAAAATTGAAGGTAGCCATATAACATTGATATCAAATCAAAATTGAAGGTAGCCATATAACATTGATATCAAATCAAAATTGAAGGTAGCCATATAACATTGATATCAAATCAAAATTGAAGGTAGCCATATAACATTGATATCAAATCAAAATTGAAGGTAGCCATATAACATTGATATCAAATCAAAATTGAAGGTAGCCATATAACATTGATATCAAATCAAAATTGAAGGTAGCCATATAACATTGAGTTGTTTAGACAGTTAATTGCAACTATGTTTTTTTACTTTAATTTTAGCATTAATAATTTTTTGTGTCATAATTTAGCTGAGTTTCCCCAAGCCGCTGAAGTTTGTTAGAGATTTGGGCGAGAGGGGAGTGATCCATGCTCCCCCCCCGGCTGAATTGCCCCCCTCCCCCACAACACACACAGACTGACAGAGGCAGGAGATAAATACTAAACAGCACTATTATAAGCCATCAGGAAAGAGAGGTTAAAGAGAAAGCCAGATACAAATAGATGTCCCCCCTCTTCACAGTATTTATCTGGCCAATATGTCGGTGTATTATGTATGTTTCTAACATTGTGTTATATGTGAAAATGTGATTGTATTATAAATTGTATTTTAATGTTAAAGGACTCTTGGAAGATTAGTCCAAATGGGGACTAAAAGAGATCCTAATAAAATCAAATCCCTCTCTTCCTCCATCTCCTCATTACCAGCACATGAATGCAGCCATAGATCAGCAGGCTTCTAAGTAGAACAAGTAGCACGTGTTTGGTGTGGTTATGAGACATCCATCCAGTATGACTCCTGGACATACCTTCATTACAGTGAGATGACGTCACTCACCCCTAGGAGGAGAGCTAGTAATAATATTGCGATATCCATCCAGTTATAGCCAAACGTGACCTGTATCATCAAAACATTTACATAATGTACTGACAAATCATATTTAAAAAAAAATCCCTAATTTTAACCTTTAATTCAGTCTTTTTCTCAGAATTATGATTGAACAGTGTATTATTATTTGATCCAACATTTAGCCTCAACATGATTGGCTGCCCCCAAACTACAATGCTCAGATAATGTCGGACTCATTTTCACACAGAATCATACTGACTATTTGGATTAGACATTCTTCAATGACTTGACATTCATTCAAGAGATAAAAATTGCATCACTTGTTATCAATTCTAAGGGCAACGAAATTATCTAAAGAATGTTCTATTGCCTGCTCTTTTTGCTTTCTTATACTTGTGGTACCTAATACACATGCAATGGCCTAAAATCACAATGGCTGAAAGACCGTAGAGCTTCAGATAGGCAGCTATGAGCTAGTAGCTAGTGTTCTCTTTAGAGGGGATAGCCTATAAATAGTGTGCGTGTTCGGTCTGTCTGTCCCTTTTAGTGCCAGCAGCAGTAAGTGGAACAGAGAGAGAGGGGGGGGGGGGGGGGGGGGGGGGGCACTGTCTAGACACATGCAGTACAAATCCTGGGGGAAGAGAGACAATGCAACACATTGCTGTTCCTGTCTCTCTCTCTGGCTCGATCAATAGTCTCTTAGACTAGGTGCTCCTTTTAGAGCAGTGGTCACCAACCTTTTTTGAGTCAAGATCACTTTCTGAGTCAAAACGCAAGCTGAGATCTACCATTCAGATTGTATATATATTTTTTAAACATAAGCCTATGTAACATTAACATATTTAAAAACCGTACGGTAGTAATGAAGTTGGTACAGTAGGCTTTAGGCTTAAATCATTATCACTGCATATTGGCTTTGCTTGAATTGCCCTGCCAATGCATTGCTGTTCTTCTCAGACCATTTAAAAAAAATGGTATTTCAACATCTGAGGTAGGCTAAATGATCACACTGGTAACAGATCAGTTTTTGTATTACTTGTGAGGCACAGCAGAGTGAGCATAGCTTTTTATAATTTGCTTTTTATTTTACTGGGCTGATGGAGCCTGGTCAGTCTTAACTTAATATAAAACATCAATAAAATAAATTTAGCCTCAAATAAATAATGAAACGTGTTCAATTTGGATTAAATAATGCAAAAACAAAGTGTTGGAGAAGAAAGTAAAAGTGCAATATGTGCTATGTAAGAAAGCTAACGTTTAAGTTTCTTGCTCAGAACATGAGAACATATGAAAGCTGGAGGTTCATTTTAACATGAGTCTTCAATATTCCCAGGTAAGAAGTTTTGGGTTGTAGTTATTATAGGAATTATAGGACTATTTCCCTCTATACCATTTGTATTTCATTAACCTTTGACTATTGGATGTTCTTATAGGCACTTTAGTATTGCCAGTGTAACAGTATAGCTTCCGTCCCTCTCCTCGCTCCTCCCTGGGCTCGAACCAGGAACACAACAACAACAGCCATCCTCGAAGCAGCGTTACCCATGCAGAGAGTGACGTTTGAAACGCTATTAGCGCGCGCTAACTAGCTAGCCATTTCACTTCGGTTACACCAGCCTAATCTCAGGAGTTGATAGGCTTGAAGTCATAAACAGCGCAATGCTTGACACACAACAAAGAGCTGCTGGCAAAACGCCCAAAAGTGCTGTTTGAATGAATGTTTACGCGCCTGCTTCTGCCTACCACCGCTCAGTCAGATACTTAGGTACTTGTATGCTCAGTCAGATTATATGCAATGCAGGACACGCTAGAGAATATCTAGTAATATCATCAACCATGTGTAGTTAACTAGTGATTATGATTGATTGTTTTTATAAGATAAGTTTAATGCTAGCTAGCAATTTACCTTGGCTTACTGCACTCCTTGTGGAGTGCAACGAGAGAGAGGCAGGTCGTTATTGCGTTGGACTAGTTAACTGTAAGGTTGCAAGATTGGTTCCCCGAGCTGACACGGTGAAAATCTGTCATTCTGCCCTTGAACAAGGCAGTTAACCCACCGTTCCTAGGCCGTCATTGAAAATAAGAATGTGTTCTTAACTGACTTGCCTAGTTAAATAAAAAGGTATACAATTTTTTGATTATTTTTTATTAAAAAAAATGTTTTTTCACTTAGCTAGTGAATGCAGCTAACTAGTTTAGCTTACTCATACACCCGGTTCAAACTGAGAGGGATGTTATGTTCGCTAGCAGGCTATGGATATCCAACACTGGAACTCTTACAAGTCAAGGTAAGCTTTTGGTTTTATGAAATGTATTGCCACAGGGGCCCGCCTGTGTAACTGCTACACTGCTTGCTTATTGAACTGCATGATTGTTGCGGGTTTACTAATGTGTTAGTTCTGGTCGCTATGTCCACAGATACACAGTTGGTGTTTACACTCACTACCAAATATGGTGAAGAGAGGAAGCCCAGTGGCCGGCAGTGGGAGAAGATGGAGCGAGATTATTTTGTCAGACATTATGCAAATTTAGTCATTGGTTAAACATTTTATTTCCATACAGTTTTCTGTTTCCAAAGCTAGAATCTGTAATGTTTTGTAGAGTTCACCCTTTGTTTCTAAAAACTGCATTGTTTAGGAGGGCAAATTGAGTTGTGGCATACGCACACTAAACAGAGTAAGCGTTTCCTAGAGGAAATCGGCAAATAAATATTAGAACGTGCCAATAGGATCTTACAGTCATACTGAATGTACAGTCGTGGCCAAAAGTTGAGAATGACACAAATATACATTTTCACATAGTCTCCTGCCTCAGTTTGTATGATAGCAATTTGCATATACTCCAGAATGTTATGAAGAGTGTTCAGATGAACTGCAATTAATTGCAAAGTCCCTCTGCCATGCAAATGAACTGAATCCCCCAAAAACATTTCCATTGCATTGTAGCCCTGCCACAAAAGGACCAGCTAACATCATGTCAGTGATTCTCTCGTTAACACAGGTGTGAGTGTTGATGAGGACAAGGCTGGACATCACTCTGTCATGCTGATTGGGTTCAAATAACAGAATGTAAGCTTCAAAAGGAGGGTGGTGCTTGGAATCATTGTTCTTCCTCTGTCAAACATGGTTACCTGCAAGGAAACACGTGCCGTCATCATTGCTTTGCACAAAAAGGGCTTCGCAGGCAAGGATATTGCGGCCAGTAAGATTGCACCTAAATCAACCAGCTGCCATCAGTCAGGATGTGGCCCAGAAGTGAATTGACAGCATGACAGGGCAGATTGCAGAGGTCTTGAAAAAGAAGGGTCAACACTGCAAATATTGACTCTTTGCATCAACTTCATGTCATTGTCAATAAAAGCCTTTGACACTTATGAAATGCTTGTAATTTTACTTCAGTATTCCATAGTAAGATCTGACAAAATTATCTAGACACTGAAGCAGCAAACTTTGTGGAAATTAATATTTGTGTCATTCAAAACTTTTGGCCTCAACTGCACAGGTGTTTACTCTACATGACAGCTGCATCTCCACCCACTGGTGTGGTCTGAGGAGAGGGGTCACTGTGTTTTGGGTTATTACAGCTGTTCACCCACCATTGGACCACAGAGCTAGTAGGTCATGTTCAATTGAAGTGTGTGTGTGTGTGTGTGTAATTGGAGGCTGCTAGGCTAAATGATGACAGAGGGAGAAACACAGGTCCCGGTGCCAGATGTTAAGTAATGGGAAGAGTTCAATGTGACCGCCAGTGAGAGCGGGAGAGAGAAAGGGGAACAGAAAGAGGGTGAGAGACACAGATAGAAGAGAGATAGCGAGAGAATATCAGCTAAAAGTAGCGCAGGGATGATTAAATGAGTGAATCATACTCTGAACAAAGCAAGACTCCCCCCATTTCATCAAAGCACATTATCAGAAATTGGTGTGTGGAGAATGACTAAATTAGAGTTAGCAATCACTTCCCTATTCTGTTCTCTTCTCTCCGTAGTGAGATACAGTACAATGGGAGGCTGGGAGCTACGGACTGTGTGTGTGTGTGTGTGTGTGTGCGCGTGCGACACTATGAAAACACCAGTGATGTAGAAACATGTATAGTTAAATGCCCATAATAAGAAGCATTAAAAACAGCTTCACTAAGTGGCTGACATGAAGAGACTAGACACACACCACGCTCACCAGTGCACACAGTCTCAATAGTCTAAAATAACTCAGCTGTTGCAATCGTACCCCCAGATCTGAAACGTTGCATTCGTGACGCCGAAGGAGAGAAAGTTAGTCAGCTGCAAAAAAAACAAGCTAGATGTAATGTGGTTAGGAGAGCAGCTTCTGCAATTACCACAACCATGGTACATACACACGCTAGTCTTCGCATAAATGAATACTTCTATACTGGAATGCTCCACCATCGTGGGTGTACTACATAATGGCAAAATGAATTATAATATAGGATATATATAGTGTATCACTGAAATAGTGCCGTGAGACCTCGTAGAACAGAGGCTAGTGCTAGCAGGGCTCTAAAGTGCAACCAATTAGTTTTTTTCTGTGTGACTAGTTGTTTTATTTTGGTAGCACTGTGCGACTAGGAAAGACATCTCCTAGATAATAATAGCAGTAATAATGAGGCTTCGCTGTACCATAGTTTCCGTTACTACAGCAAAAACGGCTTCCTTATAGCCCAAACAGGTCAAAATATCTGACCCATATTACCAGTGGAACATTTTTATCTTCCTATAGCGGATTGCAGGAACCGCATTTTACATTCATAAACCATTCTAAAACTACTTGCGCATCATTAACCATTTGTTACACTTTGTTCAGTCATGTTACCTCATTGGCTAGCTAACAATGTGGTAACTTTACCAGTATATCCAAACACTTGGGGGCAAAGAAAGGAAAAGGCAGTTTCTTCAGAAGATCAATGATCATAGCAATGAATGAATGACTGCTCTCTTGTATGTTGTCATCACAAACCTGACGTTTTTAAAAGAGACAGTGTACAATTTAATGTAATGCATCTCAATAGGAAAATTGTGCTTTTACACAATGTAGTTAACCTAATATTCCACAAATTACCTTGTAAATACAATGACAGGTATTCGAATCAACATTTAAGCCTTTATAATAAACAAATGTCTTTAGTGTTACATATTAGTTACTAGGGCACAACATTCTAAAGCATCTAGAATTCATATAGCTTAGATGACAATCAATAAAAAAAATACTCATTTTCTGGTGCTCCTAAATTTGATGTTGTTCTCCAAACATTTACAAAAAAAAATTGGGAGCACCATTTAGAGCCCTGAGTGCTAGACTACCTGCAATGCATCTCAAGCAGTCTCAGTCACTTATGAAGACCCCACTAAGTAACAGCTGTTAGCCTTCGTTTTAAACGAAGACCACAGAAACCTGTGAGGCTAAACTAGGTTCAACCACAATGAGGCCGCAACCAAGTATAATCTCTAAGCAAGAGCATGGCTAACGCTGACGTTTTTTACAAGTAGCAAAAAAGAAGGAGCACAATTAAAGTATTTAATTAAGGAATAGTTTTTATGATAAGAAATTACTAAAAGTTCATAAATAAAACATTTCTTGGAGTGTTCCATGCTCAAATCAAGCACTATCTACACTCAAATATTTGAGTCACTTAGGTGAGACCAAAATGTTCTGCTGCCCCTTTAAGGGTGGGATGTAACCATGGTAAAGGGGGAACTCACATGTCTGTCTGTGAGACATGAGATTCTCTTACATCTGTTTACTAGCAGTTGAGCAAGCGCAAACTAAAATGGAAAAAAACTAATCTAGTGTGTGAAAAAAAGTAAATAGCCAAGAAAACACGAGGACAAAGTCACAGACTTCCAGGTCAACTCGACCAAAACTTTAAAAATATATATATATTTCAACACTTCACAAAATGCGCAAGCACTAACGATTAGGGTTCTGGACGATACAGCAGATTTTGAAGGACCAAAGAGTTTGGTCTGCTTCGTGTTTTCATTATTGCCATGGAAATTTTTTTGCGATACTGGTATCATCACAGACTAGGTGGGATTTATGGGACTCTACGTAGTTTGAATGATAAATTACCAGCTCTGAAAACATGGCAGAAATACTTTTGAAAATAGCTACAGCAACAAATTTTTCAAAATCACAACTCGCACATGTGCTCATACTAGGCTTAAGTGTTATACAGTGTATACCAGGGTATTTGGAAATAGCCACGGTATGATTTTAAATACTGTCAATACCAAAATAAATATATATATATACTTATTTTTGAATAAATACCTGCAGACAACTTGTGCACTAGGCTAATAGATACAGAAGATTGTGTTCTTAATTTCACCTATTGCATTATTTTTTCATTACAGGGCCGTTCCTCAAAGCAACTGATTAAGCTAGTCACATGGTATGTTTGTTTACAAAGAGCTCATGGAGAAAACGTAAGCTTTCGTAATGTGCCTATCCACTGTTGTGCAGCGCAAGAGACAAAGTTATACTTGAATTTCACTGCTAATGCTTGATAAACTCAGCAAAAAAATACATGTCCTCTCACTGTCAACTGCGTTTATTTTCAGCAAACTGAAACGTGTAAATATTTGTATGAACATAAGATTCAAAAACAGACATAAACTGAACAAGTTCCACAGACATGGAATGGAATAATGTGTCCCTGAACAAAAAGGGGGGGTTTAAAATCAAAAGTAACAGACAGGTCTCTGGTGTGGCCACCAGCTGCATTAAGTACTGCAGTGCATCTCCTCCTCATGGACTGCACCAGACTTGCTAGTTCTTGCTGTGAGATGTTACCCCACTCTTCCACCAAGGCACCTGCAAGTTCCCAGACATTTCAGGGGGGGGGGATGGCCCTATCCCTCACACTCCGATCCAACAGGTTCCAGATGTGCTCAATGGGATTGAGATCCGGGCTCTTCACTTGCCATGGCAGAACACTGACATTCCTGTCTTGCAGGAAATCAGCAATACTGCTCATTCTGTGCGTGGTGGCATTGTCATGCTGGAGGGTCATGTCAGGATGCGATGGAAGGGTACTACATAAGGGAGGGGGATGTCTTCCCTGTAATGCACAGCGTTGAGATGGCCTGCAATGACAACAAGCTCAGTCCGATGATGCTGTGGACACACCTCAGACAGACCCTCCACCTCCAAATCGATCCCGCTCCGGAGTACAGGCCTCGGTGTAACGCCCATTCCTTCGACGATAAACGCAAATCTGACCATCACCCCTGGTGAGACAAAACCACAACTCGTCAGTGAAGAGCACTTTTTGCCAGTCCTATCTGGTCCAGCAACGATGTTGCCGGTGATGTCTGGTGAGGACCTGCCTTACAACAGGCCTACAAGCCCTCAGTCCAGCCTCTCTCAGCCTATTGCGGACAGTCGGAGCACTGATGTAGGGATTGTGCGTTCCAAGTGTAACTCGGGCAGTTGTTGTTGCCATCCTGTACCTGTCCCGCAGGTGACGTTCGGATGTACCGATCCTGTGCAGGTGTTGTTACACGTGGTCTGCCACTGCGAGGACGATCAGCTGTCCGTCCTGTCTCCCTGTAGCGCTGTCTTAGGCGTCTCACAGTACGGACATTGCAATTTATTGGCCTGGTCACATCTGCAGTCCTCATGCCTCCTTGCAGCATGCCTAAGGCACATTCACACAGATGTTCCGCAGAGGTCTTTTGGTGTTTTTCAGAGTCAGTAGAAAGGCCTCTTTAGTGTCCTAAGTTTTCATAACTGTGACCTTAATTGCCTACTGTCTGTAAGCTGTTAGTGTCTTAACGACTGTTCCACAGCTGCATGTTCATTCATTGTTTATGGTTCATTGAACAAGCATGGGAAACAGTGTTTAAACCCTTTACAATGAAGATCTGTGAAGTTTTGGATTTTTACGAATTATCTTTGAAAGACAGGGTCCTGAAAAGGGGACGTTTCTTTTTTTGCTGAGTTTAGTTACACATCTTAGACCTATAAAAGTTGAACCCTCTAAGATGGGCCGAATAGTTTCTCTCCAGCTCAGGGCTCCAGCTATGCATTTGGTTTGCTAACTTTCATGCTAATTTCGTACTTTGTTAGCCTTATTTAGCATATCCCTAGCTCATAATTTACTTTTTCAGTTCGCACATCTATTTTTAGATGCAAATGTGAGTAAATGGTCACACTGTAGAACACTGAGCAAGAGGCCCACAGAGAAATGGAACGGAGGAATGGAATGCTAGACTACTCTAGGCACGTGAGGTGAGTCATGGAGTCATGGAGGACTGGGTACAGTCCAGCGATTGATGGGGTTGTTCCTGGTGGGTTTCCGGTCTGAGCCGTGCTCCAGAACAATGAGCCACAGGAAGGAGTGCTGGGGCGGAGAGGAAGTCAGACTGTGTAAAGGGGAGCGGTGTCGGTGCACACCCCCTGTGGGACTCCAGTGACCAACCACTCTCCATCTACTCCCATATAGAAGGGTTGACTAGTGTGACTACGCCACATGTTAAGTCAATGACTTGTAGGCATGGGGGGAAGCTTCCTTCCTCTGGTGTGTCTACCCATTCTTCTAGGAAGGAACAGCTCTTTTAGGTGAAAGGGACCAAATCGCATCATTGAGAGTCAATAATTTGGCTCCCTAATGAGCATACTGCTTTTTGGCGATTATATGCAGATAAATTATAAACATTTGATGAAGGTGTTGAATCCTCACTGCAGGAACAATAGGTAGTGGAGAAAGGGTCCAAAATATGCTAAAAGAAAACAGATTGAAGGTTATTAAAGCTAAAAATATGTATATGCTATTATTAAAAGATAGATATAAGCCTACTGATTTGATTAAAGTGTTGACAATGGAGTAGTCAACTGCTGCTTTCTGTGTAGTAAAGCCCACGTTTAACAACTGCTTCATTCTTCAATCATACCTGTAGGACTACTCATGGGCGCATGACTTTGTATAAAAGTGGGGGTGCACAATCTGGCGGGGGGGATTATCTTTATTTTTTTATTTTTTTTGCCACAATAAACTAAAATTGAAAGAGTAGATTAGACTCATTTTTCTGACTAGATTACTAATCTACCGCCTAGGGCTGGGTGATGTCACCATATTTTTGTAATTGCTTATGGTATGACGGTGATGTTTTTTGATGTTTTTTTTTTTAAATAAAAGTTTTAAATATGCTTTATGAGTAGTTAATGACCATAGGGTGGCAACATAAATAAGTGATTTCAATAGGGCTTTCTCCATTTATACTGTTCAATCCAACTCCAAACAAAATTGATCAATTTCCTGCAGTTTTATCACTTCCACACTGTGCCAAGCAGCATGATATGGGCAAAAAATATAGGCCTAGTTAATTGGTGAACTATTGGAATTATGTAAATATAATGATTATTCTAATTCTATAGTTGGAATATAGTGGGCAGCACCTTGAATACATTGTTGTTTGACATGACAACGAATGAATAAACCAAAGTATTACTGACAGGGTAGGAATCAGTGTTTGTCAGTGTTTCCAGGCGACCCTAATTTAGTTGTCACATTACATGTTTTTTTATATCATGTTGCTAGCTAGACAACATATTCATTACTTGTCTATTCCCCTCTGATAACATACCGTTGCAAAAATATGCTTATCTAGGCCTACACCAGCACCAGGCAGTATTAGCTAGCTAACTACGTTTGCTCAGACTCTTAGTACATTAGCTAGCCAGCTAACTAGCGATTAGCATTAGCAGCTAACACAAATTATTTTATCAACACCTTGCTAAGAAAAGACAAAGCAGATAGTAGATAGTAAGACGCAAACTAATAGTGTATAAAACGGTTATGGAAAGCAGCATGTCACCAACAGTTGCATTCACCTGACCATGTAGAGTTAACAGCAAGAAAGTGCGTGTGACTCCGTGGTCAAGCAACTGCTTTCTACTTGAGTGACAGGGGGCAGGGCTTGGTGTGCTTAGCAGTATGCTTGCATTTCACCAGGTTCATATATTAATATGTCGTGTTGATTTGTTATTATGCATGCCTGCATCCTGGGAGTAGGGGAGTGGGTACTTACGTTTTGCCCTGCGTGCTCATGCTCAAATCATTTTGATGCACTGAGAGAGGTAGGCACGCTTTTTCTGTCTTCAGAAAAGTTTGATTCTTTTAAGCACAAAGTTGTACACACAGTGTTCTGTTCATGAATAATGTTGTATATTTAGAGGTTACTAATACGTGGTTTGTCTTGTTAAGATGCAGTTGTAACTGTACTTTTTAGGATGATATCAACATTCTGAATTCAACATGTGGTTAATAGGTATTAGCAGGCTATTGCATGTGTGAACGATGGCTAGCTCCTCGAATGATCCCAGTCCCTCCTATTGTGCATCTGTTGTAGAAAGAGGAGACGATTCTCAGAACATATGTGCTCTACAAATGTTGTGTTTCCTTTTGAATGCAGGTATGTGATTTTATCTATGTTATGTGTTGATGCATAATGAGGAGAGGCTGTACTAATTTTTGTATTCTAAAATCATTTTGATGCACTATGAGGGAAAGAGGCGACGATTCTCAGAACATAATGTGGCTCTATAAATGTTTTATTTCCTTTTGGATGCAGATGCAGAATGCAGAGAGTCAGTTCTGCTTGATTAAAACTACCTGATCTCCAAAGTCCACGTCTATAGTCTCAATCAACCACACACACAACGCAGAGCTACAGCACCGGTTACAAGTGCGAAGATTTTCGGACTGGTCCCCCATGGGAATCAAACCCACAACCCTGGCGTTGCAAGCACCATGCTCTACCAACTGAGCTACACAGGACCCTAGGCCTAGACAATATCTAAAACTACTAACACACTGAATTCATAAATGTTCAGTCCTTTTAATTGTAATGTCTTCCTACTCAATACCACAGCTAACTTTACTTTAAAGTATTCAATCATTTAGCTGTGTATTTTTGGGATGGAAAAATAGCATTTAGATATGTATTAGAGGCCACCAAAATAAAGCTCGTTCTGCATGCCCCCTGGACAAACTCCCAGCCCGGAACTCCCTGCATTTACGGAAAACACTGGAGTTAATGGGAACTGACGGACTGGTGGACCATGTCTAACAGAGCATAGTGAGAATGCAATGCACAGAGGGATCCATATTAGGACTCTATAATAGACAGTACTAGTAGATCTATATTACTATTATAACACACACCCTGGAATGTGTTTTGATTTCCCTCTATGGGTGTGACACCACTATAAAATCTATTTTTGACAAACGTGATATTCGCATAGGCTCTAAACTATTATGTCTACATCTAAGTCTGATGAGGAAGTATGCCTATCATGCCACTATCTGGGGGAAGTCGTATTTATCACTGCCAAATTAGTCAAGATCACACCTTTAGAAAGAGAAGAAAACTAGTCAAAATAACGGCAGCCGTGATGTGGTATACAGCAATCACTGACACAAACTGCGACTCTAAACAGGAAATTAGTAGCTCTTTGGTGAGGAGATGTAAAGATAACTATATGTGGGGGGTATTAAAGCTTATAAAAAGGTAGCCTAACTTAAGACACATGCTGTTGAAACAATACTGAATGAGCCATAGCCCATTAATACCATTCCAATACACTGCGCCAGGACTACAATGATACCACTTAGTCAAAGTCTTCCTTCGAAGAATAGAACTACGAGAAACATGCTCCAACACCTACTCAGAGAAGCCATTGTGTCAAATGTAAGACAGTAGCACTTTGACAGTAAGGAAATGGCTGGGTTAAGGGTTTGTGTGTACATTGTGTGGAGCACACAAACACTGGCCGAGTCTCGTCTCAATGCCCCGCTGTTCAACTAAGTATGGAGCCAAAAAGTCACCATCACACCCTCTCTCATTCTGCCTTGGGGAGTGACATTTCTCACTAATGGCGTGTTGATTATATGGGTGAGTGGTGCAAGGCACAAGCCGTATTAGGCCCGGCGCTAAAACACAATGCTACACCATAAGGGGCCTGAGGAGAGGAAAAAACCAAACACACAAAACCCATTAAATCTATGAGTCTCTCCTGTCACACACACGCTGCATCAAAGAGAATAGCCTAGTGGTACAAACTAAAGGCCTGTGTGTGTCCGATATAGCCTATCCAGCATATTCAAACAGCCCAGCAACTAGCAGAAAGCCTCCTGGGCTTATAACTAATCCATATGCAAAAGGCTGGAAAAAGGCTAGGTCAACTATTTCGATTCCATAGTAAGGCTGAAACTGAAGTACTCCCTCTCCCCTTTCCAGCGTGTTCCCAATAAAGTCTAGTTATTGGATTGAATGTTTCCAAGTGCAGTGGGCGTACCAGGCATGCACATGTGTACACCAACATAAAATTCATGTAAAAACGTTATTTTGACGACGATCTTTTTGAGGGCATGTCACCAGCTCAGGTCAGCCAGTAGGGTAAGATGAGCTCAGGTCAGCCAGTAGGGTAAGATGAGCTCAGGTCAGTCAGTAGGGTAAGATGAGCTCAGGTCAGCCAGTAGGGTAAGATGAGCTCAGGTCAGCCAGTAGGGTAAGATGAGCTCAGGTCAGCCAGTAGGGTAAGATGAGCTCAGGTCAGCCAGTAGGGTAAGATGAGCTCAGGTCAGCCAGTAGGGTAAGATGAGCTCAGGTCAGCCAGTAGGGTAAGATGAGCTCAGGTCAGCCAGTAGGGTAAGATGAGCTCAGGTCAGCCAGTAGGGTAAGATGAGCTCAGGTCAGCCAGGATGAGCGATTTTGTACATTCAGCATCACTCCATCAAGGGAAATATGGTATTCTTTCTAACAAAGATATCTACATGTATTTCAGGATGTTGCTTATCCCTGGAATTTTATCAGAATTCATGTAATCATATATATATTTTTTTTTAAGTGGTTGCCACTACTGTTTTAAAACTATGTCCATCTTCATTTCCCAAACACAATTCAACACAACCACAATCTCTTTTTTTGTATTTTAAGAATCTTTTAACACAGACTTAACACAGAATAAAAACTGTTTGACCCCCCCAAAATGAACCGTTTTTACATAGGGCAGGCCCTGCTGTTACCCCATATCCCAGCGATAATGCCTTGCATTACATTTTGACTATATTAGCCCACACAGCTATACTGATGCACTTCATGTTAGGTTCAGGACCTTATATTGAAGCTTATAGGAGACCCCAACTGATGTATAGAACAGAATAATAAATATAAACTTTGGTTTAGATACAAGCGTCATGAATCCTCTAACATAATAGATTTGTTAGACTTGGTGAAAAAACTTTGGGGATCTGTTTCTTCTTTCCATGAAATGACGACCTCTTCCTAAATATTTGGTCAAATTATTGATTTTGTGTATGTTTTCCTAAAAACAAGGGTGGCTCAAATTACCCCACTCTCCCCTATGGGTGTCCATGGGGGGCAGCACGGTGCCTGGGGGCTGGGTCATTCAATTGTCCTGTATATGCACACACTCATGGAACAAAAACGCAGGCACACACTCATGGAACACACACAGACACGAAGCTTGGGCAGTACCCAGATTGTCATACTGACCTTGTGCCATACCGGGATATTCGGTAACACAGACACTGAACACATGGGACACTACTTTCAAATCCCACTGAGCATGTGCAATCTGTAGGTTAGCAATGCTAATGATCTTTTGTAATCCTTAGGTTAGCAATGCTAACAAGGTAATGTCAAATCCCATAGAGAATGCTCACTAAATGCTGACGAGTGCATTAAGAAAATGTTACAGTCCCTGACCTAAAGCATTTGCAGGAAAGACATATCCTTCCTGTTTGGCCCTGTCCAGGGGTGTCCTCGGATGGGGCCACAGTGTCTCCTGACCCCTCCTGTCTCAGCCTCCAGTATTTATACTGCAGTAGTTTATGTGTCGGGGGGATAGGGTCAGTTTGTTATATCTGGAGGCTCATATCAAACATCTCCAATCTAAAATCAAATCTAGAGTCAGCTTTCTATTCCGCAACAAAGCCTCCTTCACTCACGCCGCCAAACTTACCCTAGTAAAACTGACTATCCTACCGATCCTCGACGTCGGCGATGTCACCTACAAAATAGCTTCCAATACTCTACTCAGCAAACTGGATGCAGTTTATCACAGTGACATCCGTTTTGTTATTAAAGCACCTTATACCACCCACCACTGCAACCTCTATGCTCTAGTCGGCTGGCCCTCGCTACATATTCGTCACCAGACCCACTGGCTCCAGGTCATCTACAAGTCCATGCTAGGTAAAGCTCCGCCTTATCTCAGTTCACTGGTCACGATGGCAACACCCACCCGTAGCACGCACTCCAGCAGGTGTATCTCACTGATCATCCCTAAAGCCAACACCTAATTTGGCCGCCTTTCGTTCCAGTTCTCTGCTGCCTGTGACTGGAACGAATTGCAAAAATCGCTGAAGTTTGAGACTTTTATCTCCCTCACCAACTTCAAACATCTGCTATCTGAGCAGCTAACCGATCGCTGCAGCTGTACATTGTCCATCGGTAAATAGCCCACTCAATTTTACTTACCTCATCCCCATACTGTTTATATTTATTTACTTTTCTGCTCTTTTGCACACCAGTATCTCTACCTGTACATGACCATCTGATCATTTATCACTCCAGTGTTAATCTGCAAAATTGTAATTATTCGCCTACCTCCTCATGCCTTTTGCACACAATGTATATAGACTCTTTTTTGTCTACTGTGTTATTGACTTGTTAATTGTTTACTCCATGTGTAACTCTGTGTTGTCTGTTCACACTGCTATGCTTTATCTTGGCCAGGTCGCAGTTGCAAATGAGAACTTGTTCTCAACTAGCCTACCTGGTTAAATAAAGGTGAAATAAAATAAAAAATATATGCCTTCATTTCTCCCCCCAAAAATACAACTATGTGCTTTCATTTGACGCCAGACTTGACATGCTCCTATGAACTTCACAGTTAGTGCTCATTGGCAAGAATGAACCAACTGCTCTGAATTCAAATGGCTTTTGCCATTGATGCTGTGATCCAAATACTAGTGTAACACTCAATTCACACAGCCTACAGACAGAAACTAAATACGTTCACAAGCAATACAGTGCATTCGAGGTATTCAGACCCCTTGACTTTTTCCACGTTACGTTCCAGCCCAATTCTAAAATGTATAAAAATAAAATCAATTTTAGAATAAGGCTTTCCTCAAATGTACACACAATTCTGTCAAAGCGAAAACAGGTTATACATTTTTGCCCATTTAAAAAAAAATGTTTTTATGAAAGAGATTATTTACTTATTTACGTTAGTACTCAGACCCTTTGCTATGAGACTCGAAATTGAGCTCAGCTGCATCCGGTTTCCATTGACCATCCTTGAGATGTTTCTACAATTCGATGGGAGTCCACTTTTGGTAAATTCAACTGATTGGACATGATTTGGAAAGGCACCAACCTGTCTATATAAAAGGTCCCACAGTTGACAGTGCATGTCAGAGCAAAAACCAAGCCATGAGGTCGAAGGAATTGTCCATAAAGCGCAGAGAGAGGATTGTGTCTAGGCACAGATCTGGGGAAGGGTGCCAAAAATGTTCTGCAGCATTGATGGTCCCCAAGAACACAGTGGCCTCCATCATTCTTAAATGGAAGAAGTTTGGAACCACCAAGACTCTTCCTAGAGCTGGCTGCCCGGCCAAACTAAGCAATCGGGGAGAATGGTGTTCATTTTGCAGAGCTCTAGAATTCGTCTGTGGAGATGGGAGAACCTTCCAGAAGGACAACCATCTCTGCAGCACTCCACCAATCAGGCCTTTATGGAAGTGCCAGATGGAAGCCACTCTTCTGTAAAAGGCACATGACAGCCCACTTGGAGTTTGCCTAAAGGTGCCCATAGGATTCTCAGACCATGAGAAACAATAGTCTCTGGTCTGATGAAACCAAGATTGAACTCTTTGGCATGAATGCCAAACATTACATCTGGAGGAAACCTGGCACCCTCCCTACGATGAGGTGTTTTGGTGGCAGCATCATACTGTGGGGATGTTTTTCAGCGGCAGAGACTGGGAGACTAGTCAGGATCGAGGGAAAGATGAACGGAGCAAAGTACAGAAAGATCCTTGATGAAAACCTGCTCCAGAGTGTTCAGGACCTCAGACTGAGCCGAAGGTTCACCTTCCAACAGGACAACGACCCTAAGCACACAGCCAAGACAACGCAGGAGTGGCTTTGGAACAGGTCTCTGAATGTCCTTGAGTGGCCCAGCCAGAGCCAAGACTTGTGAAGTCAATCGAACAGCTCTGGAGAGACCTGAAAATAGCTGTGCAGCAACGCTCACCATCCCACCCGACAGAGCTTGAGAGGATCTGCAGAGAAGAATGAGATAAACGCCCCAAATACAGGTTTACCAAGCTTGTAGCATCATACCAAAGAAGACTTGATGCTGTAATCGCTGGCAAAGTTGCTTCAACAAAGTACTGACTAAAGGATCTGAATACTTATGTAAATGTGATATTTCCATTTGTTTTGTTTTAATACATTTGCAAAAATGTCTGTTTTAGAATAAGGCTGTAATGTAACAAAATGTGGAAAACGTCAAGGGGTCTGAATACTTTCCGAATGCACTACATCTAGACCTATACACCATTGTGTCCAAACAGCCTATCCTACTACACTATGGATAATGATTTTAAGGGTATTTCTGTCACATCCCCTCCAGTCAGTAAGACCTAAACCTGGTCACAGTAGTCATGTTTTCTACTGTTCTGTGGGAGAGCTAGATGTGCACGCCAGGCTGACAACACACACACACACACCAGCCAGGCCTTTCAAGTGACCTTTTGTGTACAGTTATTGTAGTTTGGTGCATTTCTCAGCATGTATTTTGACCGCCAGCCCTGCTGTGTGTTTCAGCGTATTGTTGTGAGAGGCTGGGCTGGCTGGCTGGCGTGAAACAAGCAGGCTAACTAAATAATCACAAACTGAAATTTGCATCAGTCAGCTACATGCAGTGACAATGAGATGAACTCTGGTCTTTGTCTCTTATACACTGAAATTGTGCAAATTGTTTTGCCATCTTTCCTCCAGTCTTGTCTAGGGCCTTTTCTGTATTGATATAAACACAGTCAATTGCTCAAACACCAGCTGACAGCAGCGAGCCACATAAAATCTGATCCAGGGAGACAAACACTATGGGTCATTTCCATGTAAAAGGACCCATGAGCACCAACGTGAAGTTTATAGGACCATGTCAAATTGGTTGTGACATAAAAGCTGAGAGTCTATATATTTTTTTAGTTAAGGGATGGCTACATGCAAAAGTATGCGGATACCTGCTCCTCGAACATCTCTTTCCAAAATCATGGGTATTAATATGGAGTTGGTTCCCCCCTTTGCGGCTTCAACTGTTCTGAGAAGGCTTTCCACTAAATGTTGGAACGCTGCTGCAGGGACTTGCTTTCATTCAGGCACAAGGGCATTAGTGAGGTCGGACTCTGATGTTGGGCGATTAGGCCTGCATTGCAGTCAGCATTCCAATTCATCCCAAAGGTGTTAGATGGGGTTGAGGTCAGCGCTCTGTGCAGACCAGTCAAGTTCTTCCACACCAATCTCAAACCATTTCTGCATGGACCTCGCTTTCTGCACAGGAGCATTGTCATGCTGAAATAGGAAAGGGCTTCCCCAAACTGTTGCCACAAAGTTGGAAGCACAGAATCGTCTAGAATGTCATTGTCTGCTGTAGCATCAAGATGTCCTTTCACTGGAAAAACACCTTGAGGATTGATTATAAAAAACGTTTGCCATGTTTCTGTCGATATTGTGGATATAATTTGGAATTTCGGCGTTGTCGTGACCGCTATTTCCGGTGGATTTCTCAACATTACGTTAACAACAAACAGAGGTATTTTGGGTATAAAATGATCTTTATGGAACAAAAGGAACATTTGCTGTCTAACTGGGAGTCTCGTGAGTGAAAACATCAGAAGCTCAAAGGTAAACAAATAATTTGTTTGCTTTTCTGATTTGTGTGACCTAGCTTGCTGCTGCTAGCTGGACATAATGCTATGCTAGGGTATCGATAAACTTACAAACGCTTGTCTTGCTTTGACTGTAAAGCATAATTTCAAAATCTGAGATGACAGGGTGATTAACAAAAGGCTAAGCTGTGTTTCACTATATTTCACTTGTGATTTCATGAATCTGAATATTTTCTAGTAATATTTTTTGACCGTTCCGCTATGCTAATTAGTGTAGTTGATGACAATTCTCCCGGATCCGGGATGGGTAGTTCCAAGAGGTTTTAAAAGACTCCTCTATGCAAGTAACCATTTCAATGGAATGTCACTGCAAAACTGTTAATAGACAGCTGGTAAATTCGCTCTGGCTATCTACTCTGATTCCATAACGCTCTCGTCGGAATGCGCAGAATAACTGACAAATTTACGAACGCTCAACACCTGTTGAATATGGCCGGTGTCAGTAAACATTGGCAAAAAAGCATAAAATTGTTGCAAGCAGCACATTTGCATCCGCCAATGCTCTGGATAACATAAAAACAGCCTAAATAGCTCTGCTAGGGTGAGTAAAATGATCAGTGAGCTGTCCTCATGTGTGTCTGGAAGTAGCTAGCAAGCTTGGGTACTTGACTGCTGTTAGAACAGAACGCTGAGATCAATCCTAAAAGAGATGGGTGGGTCTAAAGCTTAAGAGGGTGGGAATGATGCTGAATGGGTGTAGACAAAGAAGAGCTCTCCAGTAGGTACCAAATACATTCAAAGGCCAATTTCTCAAAATTGGAGGATACAAGTTTCTCAACTTTCAAAGCAGAAATACTTTCAAAATTTGCTACATAAGGCCGAATCGAGCCGGTCGGTCACCTATGAACATCCTTTTCTGTCTCAAATAAGATTCCCTCAAGATTTCAACATCAGAACAAAGACTCCAAATTCGAAATGTGATATGTAAATTAAGTTACAAGTATTTGAAACTATCTACAATGGTCAGGAAAAAAAACCCATTTTTTATTCGGTCATGGAAATAAATTAATTTCGTGTTACCAAGTCATTTACTCTATGCCTTTAGTTTTCCATGTGGACCAATTTAAATTTAAAAAAAAGAAATCGGTGAATTCTGAAAAGCTATCCAAGGATTGTTCCATAAGGTTGTTTAAACAAATTCTAATAATAATTGAATTGGCTCCAATCGAAAATCATAGTCACAAACCACAATTGGGTCACCTGCTACTGTCCTCCCTTCCACTGGCATAGTGTTATATTCAGCTGATAACTGTTTTCTTTCACTTTCTGTAGTCTGACCACGACTGCATTTTGTTGCTCCCTGCCTATAGACAGAAACTAAAAGAGGAAACGCCCGTGCTCAGGTCTGTTCAACGCTGGTCCGACCAATCTGATTCCACCCTTCAAGATTGCTTCGATCACGTGGACTGGGATATGTTCCAGAAAGCATCGGACAATAACATTGATGAATACGCTGATTCGGTGAGCGAGTTCATTAGCAAGTGCATCGGTGATGTGGTACCCATGGTGAATATTAAAATCTTCCCCAACCAGAAACCATCGATAGATGGCAGCATTCGTGCAAAACTGAAAGCGCGAACCACTGCTTTTAATCATGGCAAGGTGACCGGAAACATAACCGAATACAAACAGTGTAGCTATTCGCTCCACAAGGCAATCAAACAAGCTAAGCGTCAGTATAGAGACAAAGTAGAGTCGCAATTCAACGGCTCAGACATGAGACGTATGTGGCAGGGTCTACAGTCAATCACGGACTACAAAAAGAAAACCAGCCCTGTCACGGATAGCGATGTCTTGCTCCCAGACCAACTAAACAACTTCTTTGCTCGCTTTGAGGACAATACAGTGCCACTGACACGGCCCGCGTCCTGAGAGCATGCACAGACCAGCTGGCTGGTGTGTTTACGGACATATTCAATCAATCCCTATCCCAGCCTGCTGTTCCCACATGTTTCAAGAGGGCCACTATTGTTCCTGTTCCCAAGAAAGCTAAGGTAACAGAGCTAAACGACTATCGCCCTGTAGCACTCACTTCAGTCATCATGAAGTGCTCCTGGACTTTCTGACAGGCTGTCCCCAGGTGGTGAGGGTAGGAAACATCTCCACCCCGCTGATCCTCAATTGGGTGATGGGGTCCCACAAGGGTGCATTCTCAGCCCTTTCCTGTACTCCCTGTTCACCCATGACTGCGTGGCCATGCACGCCTCAAACTCAATCATCAAGTTTGCAGATGACACTACTGTGGTAGGTTTGATTACCGACAATGACGAGACTTCCTACAGGAAGGAGGTGAGGACCCTCGGAGTATGGTGTCAGGAAAATAACCTCGCACTTAACGTCAACAAAAGGAGATGATCGTGGACTTCAGGAAACAGCAGAGGGAGCACCTACCTATCCACATCGATGGGAGAGTAGTGGAGAAGGTGCAAAGCTAAGTTCCCCGGTGTACACATCACGGACAAACTGAAATGGTCCACCCACACAGACAGCATGGTGAAAAACGCACAACAGAATCTTTTCAACCTCAGGAGGCTGAAGAAATGTGGCTTGTCACCTAAAAACACTCACACTTTTACAGATGCACAATCGAGAGCATCCTATTGGGCTGTATCACCTCCTGGTACGGCAACTGCTCCGCCCAACAACCGTAAGGCTCTCCAGAGGGTAGTGAGGTCTGCACAACGCATCACCGGGGGCATAGTACCTGCCCTCCAGGACACCTACAGCACCCGATGTCACAGGAATGCCAAAAAGATCATCAAGGACAACACCCACCCGAGCCACTGCCTGTTCACCCCGCTATCATCCAGAAGGCGAGGTCAGTACAGGTGCATCAAAGCTGGGACCGAGAGACTGAAAAACAGCTTCTCTCGCTCTATCTCATATGTATATACTGTACTCTATATCATCTACTGTATCTTGCGTATGCCGTTCGGCCATCGCACATCCATATATTTATATGTACATATTCTTATTCATTTCTTTACACTTGTGTGTATAAGGTAGTTGTTGTGAAATTGTTAGATTACTTGTTAGATATTACTGCACAGTCGGAACTAGAAGCACAAGCATTTAGCTACACTCGCATTAACATCTGCTAACCATGTGTATGTAACCAATAAAATGTGATTTGATCAAAGCACGTCTGGACAACCCCTCCCTCTCTCTCTCCAATTAATGTCACCTCTCCTGGCTCTTACTGATACCTACCCATAATCCCCAGCTTTCTATTTACTGTAACCACCCTCCTCACATTGAAAAGTAGCCAAAATTTGGTCAGGCCACCCTGGCCTTGATTTCAATGTCAACATGTCGTTTTTTGGGTCTGCTCCGGACCAGCCTTGATTTCAATGTACACAGACATCTGGACCGGTCTTCATTTGGCCTAAACATAGATGTCCATGATTGGTTAAGATTTAGTCCAGACAAAACCGAACCAATAATGGATGTCTACGTTTCACAAGTTTGGACAGTACAGTAAAGGTAGAGAATAGTACTCTACTGTAGAGCGGAATATAGTTCAGCACAGTACAACACACGAGTTGAGTACACTAATCTCCTGTACTGGGGGGTGGCAGATAGCCTAGACGTTAGAGCATTGGGCCAGTAACCGAACGGTCACTAGTTCAAATCCCTGAGCCGACAAAGTGGGGAAAAAAACAATAATCTATGTGCCCTCGAGCAAGACACACCAGGTGTGAATCCACTTCACTTACTGAGGTTAAATAACCAAAATAGATTTTTGGAAACTGCTCCACAAACAGAGGAGACAGACCAGCTAGAGATAGATGGCTAGAGAAAGGCCGCCAGCCACTGTAAAGCTCTTCAGTCAGACACTCTTGAGCACAAAGTCCCCAGAAGAGCCAATTACACTTAAGCAGTGCTGAAGTGAGCAAGCACTGATGACTATGAGTAAATGGCTTTTAGCACATTAGCGAGAAGAGAGTACCACTCGCCTCTTTCTCGCTCTGCCTCTTTCTCGCTCTGCCTCTCCCTCACGCGCCACACAATCCTCCTGTTCATTCAGCTCTCTCTCTGTGTCAGTGCTGAAAATGATCTCTCATTGCTGGCACTAGGTGAGAACGATGGCGGGAAACATTTCACACACAGGAAAGGCTCTGAGTGGGGCAGGACTTGCAAGGTTAGGTCCCTACCTCGGTCTTGCTTCCAGATGGCCTGTTGCAGGGGGAGAGGAGGGGGAACGTTTTGGGCAATATTACAATAGCATCACCTATCAATGATGATTGACAGCCATCGTCAATGGTGACGACATTGTGATGCGACAATGACAAAAAGCAGTGGAACTGGCTTTGAGGTACAGAGTTGAGTGAGGAGTTTAGCCTATTTGAACTTGATTGGCATGGAGTCTCGCAGCGCACAACAGGGCAGCAAGTGACATTCCGAGTAATTTAACTACTCGCTATAGCCTATTTCAAGAAATATGTGATACAGAATGCAAGAGAGGAATATAGGCCAGACAGAGCGGAAAATTAGACCAAAGCAGCACAAAATGTTCAGTCAGAAAATCTTGTTCTCTGTCGGATGCATGGGCCTGTTCATTTTTTTAATAGAAACAGATATTCCTTAAATATCTTGTGTTTAGCCATTTAAAAAAGACATTGCCTATATTCCCATTTCTCCACATTCGATAGGCTATATAAATATGAAAGCTACGCTTTGTCGTTTTATGCATGACTTTATTTGAATAGGCTAAAAACGTAAAGTAGTCAGAGACTAATAATGAGAGAGAGCAAACAATACCAATAGCCTATAGAAAAATAAAATGACAAGTTTAATCAAGTTTAAGCTTATTAAGAAATGATGCATACAGGCTGGGAAAATCCCTCCAAGCGAGGTTGAAAGTCCAATAACATATCATAAAAGTTATGAACAATAGCTTATTTGCTAAATATTCTAGCCTACGAAGGTGCTGTCCTAAAGTTGGGTCTTTCAAAAATAACAAGAATGAAAGCCTATAGCCTAAGCCTAGGCTATTGTCAATCACAGCTTTATGATAAATGGTTTGTTCTTTCCCCTATAATTTTATGAGGCAAAAAAAGAAATGAGCCAGTTCCTAAGACAGTAGAGTGCTTCTATTTAGCCCATGACGTCACTATGGTATAAGACCGTTTCTCATTAGACAATCACTGCTCCATCACAGCGCGCCACACACATGCTGAATCTCCACCAGAAAGGAATATTAGAAAAGACTTGCATGCACTTCACCTCTGCCCAGGCTTTCAACAACTGTATATTTCACCATGATTTGTCCAATTTCATTCTATTGGAGGGGGGGGAGGGGCAATAGCATTAAATCGAATGCAACTGGGCGAATCATGAGGAAAGATACGGTTTGGATAGCAGGGCTGGGAATTGCCATGGACCTCACGATACTATTATTATTTTATTTTACCTATATTTAACTAGGCAAGTCAGTTAAGAACAAATTCTTATTTTCAATGACGGCCTAGGAACAGTGGGTTAACTGCCTTGTTCAGGGGCAGAACGACAGATTTGTACCTTGTCAGCTCGGGGGTTCCGGTTACTAGTCCAACGCTCTAATCACTAGGCTACCCTGCCGCCACGATGCTTTGGTGCCAATACGCAGAAGTATTGCGATATTGTCAAAATAATATCCAGATATGTAACTATTAGTGGTGCAACAGATCACAAAACTCATGGTTCGGATCACAGTTTTGAGTCAGATGTCTAAGGGATTGGTGAGAGGGCAAACCCTGCCATGGGGTTGGGAAGAGAGGGAATGAGGTATCACACCCCCCTCTCTGCTTCCTATTTCAACTGGGTTCAGAAATGGGAAAATGGTCATGTGATATACTCAGCTGCCATGGAGTGAAGGAATATCCCCCTTCTTTCAAATTCTGTCTTTTGACACAGCTCTGCCCCGCCCGTTTCCCAGCGCGCGCTCTCTCTCTCACATTTACACACCTAAAAAGGGAGCCCTGGAGTTCCACATTCCCCACATGCCTCGTCCCATCCCCTAGTCAGCCTGGGCTGCTGCCATTTATGCTGCCCTGCTCTGCTGAGGCTACAGAAACATAATATTACGCAATACAGCAGAGGTTGAGTCCACATTACATACACAAACTGCTGCAGGACAGACAGTGTGTGTTTCTGTGATGGACCCATATTAAGTATATTATTGATTACCCAATATCCAGAGTGTGCATTTGTGTTGGAGAAGGTCAAGAGTTGGTTCTGTCACGGCACGAAGCAAATAAGTGGACATGACATATCAGCATGACATTTTTAGGCAGGGACCCGCCTCCACTGCCGCGTGGCTCAGCTGTGGTTGCAGTGGCTAACTACTATAGCTAGCTGGCCTTTAGATCTCCCACCAGTCTGCTGCTTGTCGGACACAGAGTCTATTACTCACACACACTGCTCAGCTAAAGTGACGGAACAGGCCACGGTGGACTCACACACACACACACTAGAGGACAACAGATTAATCGGAATGGCCGATTAATTAGGGCTGATTTTAAGTTTTAATAACAATCGGAAATCTGTATTTTTGGATGCCAATTATTAACAAATTGCTGTTACATTGCACAACCTTCAATGTTATGTCATAATTACCTAAAAATCTGGCAAATTATTTCGCAATGAGCCAGGCGGCCCAAACTGTTGCATATGCCCTGACTCTGCGTGCAATGAACGCAAGAGAAGTGACACAATTTCACCTGGTTAATATTGCCTTCTAACCTGGATTTCTTTTAGTTATATATGCAGGTTTAAAAATATATACACTTCTGTGTATTGATTTTAAGAAAAGCATTGATGTTAATGGTTAGGTACACGTTGGGGCAACGACAGTCCTTTTTCGCGAATGCGCACCGCATGAATTATATGCAACGCAGGACACATTAGATAAACTAGTAATATCATCATCCATGTGTAACTAGCGATAATGATTGATCGATTGTTTTTTATAAGATAAGTTTAATGCTAGCTAGCAACTTACCTTGGCTTCTTACTGCATTCGCGTAACAGGCAGGCTCCTCATGAGGCAGGTGGTTAGAGCGTTGTACTAGTTAAACGTAAGGTTGAATTGAATCCCTGAGCTGACAAGGTGAAAATCCCACCGTTCCTGGGCCGTCATTAAAAATAAGAATGTGTTCTTAACTGACTTGCCTAGTTAGACTTAAGGATGCCATCTGTTAGATAAAATACGGAACGGTTCCGTATTTCACTGAAAGAATAAACGTTTTGTTTTCGAAATGATAGTTTCCGTATTCGACCATATTAATGACCTATGGCTCATATTTCTGTGTGTTATGTTATAATTAAGTCTATGATTTGATAGAGCAGTCTGAGCGATAGTAGGCACCAGCAGGCTCGTAAGCATTCATTCAAACAGCACTTTCGTGCGTTTTGCCAGCAGCTCTTCGCTGTGCTTCAAGCATTGCGCTGTTTATGACTTCAAGCATATCAACTCCCGAGATTAGGCTGGTGTAACCGATGTGAAATGGCTAGCTAGTTAGCGTTTCAAACGTCACTCGCTCTGAGACTTGGAGTAGTTGTTCCCCTTGCTCTGCATGGGTAACGCTGCTTCGAGGGTGGCTGTTGTCGATGTGTTCCTGGTTCGAGCCCAGGTAGCGGCGAGGAGAGGGATGGAAGCTATACTGTTACACTGGCAATACTAAAGTGCCTATAAGAACTTCCAATTGTCAAAGGTTAATGAAATACAAATGGTATAGAGAGAAATAGTCCTATAATAACTACAAACTAAAATTCCTTCTTGGAATATTGAAGTCTCATGTTAAAAGGAACCACCAGCTTTCATATGTTCTCATGTTCTGAGCAAGGAACTTAAAGTGTTGGAGAAGAAAGCTAACGTTTGTTTTTGCACTATTTAAACCAAATTGAACATGTTTCATCATTTATTTGAGGCTAAATTGATTTTATTGATGTATTATATTAAGTTAAAATAAGTGTTCATTCAGTATTGTTTTAAATTGTCATTATAAAAAATATATTTTTTAATTTTTATAAAATCGGCCGATTAATCGGTATCTGCTTTTTTTGGTCCTCTAATAATCGGAATCGAAAAATCATAAAATCGGTCAACCTCTAACACACACACACAAAAACAAGGCATTAACCCCATTCTGCGCTGTGTAATTACACAATGATGGACTCAACCACCTCAATTATGGAGCCTCTCTCTCTATGCGAAGCTAGCAGCACACCAGGGTATCTCGGTTCACACACTGCTAACTGGCTGAGCCAAAGAGGCAGTTATTACGAAGTTACAAATTAACAGGGCTAATGAGGCTAATGCTAAATATCGCAAGTAAATGTTGCCGCTACTTTTCACATGGCACAGACAATCAAAGCCACTAACTAGTTTGAAACAAAACTGACCTAGAATGAGTGGAATCAATGTTTTTTCAATTATTTTCTATAATTGAGAATAGCCTGACCAAAGTTAAAGCCTTAACATGCAAACCTCACCGGCCATATTGCACGAACATCTACGTAGTCAAGAGCTAAAATAGAACTTGGTTCTATTTGAGACGCTCCATGCGCTGCAAGTCCCCTCCTTATTGGATATCAGGATGATACAAACCCACGTGGATGCTTGAAGGACAAACGAGGAGAGATTAACTAAAGATAAGAAATTAGATATACAGCACATTTTCAAATCAAACTTTATTTGCCACATGCACCAAATGCAACAAGTGTAGACTTTACTGTGAAATGCTTACTGAAAAGCCCTTAACCAACAGTGTAGACTTTACTGTGAAATGCTGACTTACAAGCCCTTAACCAACAGTGTAGACTTTACTGTGAAATGCTTACTTACAAACAAGCCCTTAACCAACAGTGCAGTTCAAGAAGAAGAAAATATTTACCAAGTAGGCTAAAATAAAAAGTAATAATAGAAAGTAACACAATAAGAATAACGAGGCTATATACTGGGGGCACCGGTACCGAGTCAGTGTGCAGGGGTACAGGCTAGTTGAGATCATTTCTACATGTAGGTGGGGGCGAAGTGACTATGCATAAGTAACAAACAAACAGCGAGTACTAGCAGTGTACAAGAGAGGGGGTGGTCAATGTAAATTGTCCGGTGGCGATTTTTATGAATTGTTCAGAAGTCTAATGGCTTGGGGGTAGAAGTTGTTTAGGAGCCTTTTGGTCCTAGACTTGGCGCTCCAGTACAGCTTGCCGGGTGGTAGCAAAGAAACAGTCTATAACTTGGGTGACTGGAGTCTCTAACAACTGTATGGGCTTTCCTCTGACACCGCCTATTATATAGGTCCTGGATGGCAGGAAGCTTGGCCACAGTGATATACTAGGCCATTTGCACTACCCTCTGTAGTGTCGAGCAGTTGCCATACCAGGCGGTGATGCAACCGGTCAGGATGCTCTTGATGGTGAAGCTGTAGAACTCTGATGATCTGAGGACCCATGTCAAATCTTTTCAGTCTCCTGAGTCTCGTGCCCTCTTCACAACTGTCTTGGTGTGTTTGGACCATGATAGTTCGTTGGTGATGTGGACACCAAGGAACTTGAAACTCTCAACCCACTCCACTACCTGTCGATGTTAATGGGGGCCTGTTTGGCCGCCTTTTCCTGTGGTCCATGATCAGCTCCTTTGTCTTGCTCAAATTAAGGGAGAGGTTGTTGTCCTGGCACCACACTGGCAATTCTCTGACCACCTCCCAATAGGCCGTCTCATCGTTGTCGGTGATCAGGCCTACCACTGTTGTGTCGTCAAACTTAATGATGGTGTTGGAGACGTCGTTTGGCAGTCGTGGGTGAACAAGGAATACAGGAGGGGACAAAGTACACACCCCTGTGGTGCCCCAGTGTTAAGGATCAGCGTGGCAGACGTGTTGTTGCCTACTTTTACCACCTGGGGGCGGTCTGTCAGGAAGTCCAGGATCCAGTTGCAGAGGGACGTGTTTAGTCCCAGAGTCCTTAGCTCAGTGATGAGCTGTGGGCACTGTGGTGTTGAACACTGAGCTGTAGTCAAGGAACAGCATTCTCACATAGATGTTCCCTTTGTCCAGGTGGGAAATTGCCTCATCTGTGGATCTGTTGGGGCGGTATGCAAATTGGAGTGGGTCTAGGGTGTCCAGGAGGATGCTGTTGATGTGAGCCATGACCAGCCTTTCAAAGCACTTCATGGCTACCGACGTAAGTGTCACGGGGCGGTAATCATTTAGGCAGGTTACCTTCGCTTCCTTGGGCACAGGGACTATGGTGGTCTGCTTGAAACATGTAGGTATTACAGACCCGGACAGGGAGAGATTGAATATGTCAGTGAAGCTTTGAGCTTTGAGGACACGTCCTGGTAATCCGTCTGGCCCAGCGTCTTTGTGAATGCTAACCTGTTTAAAGGTCTTGTTCACATCAACTACAGAGAGCGTTATCACAGTCATCCAGAACAGCTGGCGCTCTCGTGCATGCTTCAGTGTTGCTTGCCTCAAAGCAAGCATAAAAAGCATTTAGCTCGTCTGGTAGGCTCGTATCTGGGTTTCCCTTTGTAGTCTAATGGTTTTCAAGCCCTGACACATCCGACGAGCGTCAGTGCTGGTGTAATCTTAATCCTGTATTGACGCTTTGCTTGTTTGATGGTTCGTCTGAGGGCATAGCGGGATTTCTTATAAGTGTCCGGATTAGTCTCCCACTCCTTGAAAGCGGCCAGCTCTAGCCTTTCGCTCGATGTGGATGTTGCCTGTAATCCATGGCTTCTGTTTGGGATATGTACGTACAGTCACTGTGAGGACGTCATCACTTATTGATGAAGCCGATGACTGAGGTGGCGTATTCCTCAATGCCATTGGATGAACCCTGGAACATATTCCAGTCTTTGCTAGCAAAACAGTCCAGTAGAGTAGCATCCGTGTCATCTGATCACTTCCGTATTGAGCGAGTCACTGGTACTTCCTGCTTCAGTTTTTGCTTTCAAGTGGGAATCTGGAGGATAGAATTATGGTCAGATTTGCCAAATGGAGGGCGGGGGAGAGCTTTGTATGAATCTCCGTGTGTGGAGTAAGTGTGGTCCAGGATTTTTTTTTTCTGGTTGCACATGTGACAGGCTGTTAATTTGGTAAAACTGATTTAAGTTTGACTGCATTAAAGTCCCCGGCCACTAGGAGCGCCGCTTCTGGGTGAGCATTTTCTTCTTTGCCTATGGCCTTATAGAGTTGGTTGAGAGCAGTCTTAGTGCCAGCTTCACTTTGTGGTGGTAAATAGACGGCTATGAATAATACAGATGAGAACTCTCTTGGTAGATAGTGTGGTCGACAGCTTATCATAAGGTACTCTACCTCAGGCGAGCAACACCTCGAGAGTTTAATATTAGACATCGCGCACCAGCTGTTAATGACAAAAGACACACACACACACACACACACACCCCTTGTCTTACCAGATGTAGCGTCTCTGTAGGATAATCTTAATAGTAGGTCTTCAATTTTATTTTCCAATGATTGCACGTAAGCAAGGAGAACGGAAGGCATTGGGAGTTTGCGCCTCCGGATTCTCAGAAGGATCCCCGATCTGCAACCCCTTTCCCGGCGTCTTTTCTTCACACATAAGTGATGGATCTGGGCCTGTTCCAATGAAAGCAGGATATCCTTCTCATCAAACTCGTTCAAGGAAAAAAAAATCCAGTCCGCGGTGAGTACTCTCTTTTCTGATGTCCAGAAGTTATTTTGGGTGATAAGATACGGTAGCATCAACATTATGTACACAATAAGTTAAAAAATAAGTTACACAAAAGGCAAAAAAAACCAAACAAAATGTAACAATTGTTTGGGAGAAAACGTCAGCCATGTTCTTCAGCGCCATCTTTTCAGTTGGTCAATTATAATAACAATGTGCAAACACATTTCCTCATTGAGGCTAATAATACTGTTTTCAATCTATCTGAAGCTGGTGGATGAAACGAGATAGATCAGATGGATGAAACAGTGAGACGACTCAGGGTTGAGAGCCCAGGCCCATGCAGTCTACTCTGCACAGGCCAGGCTGTGGAGAGCTGTTGCTAGTGTACTCCTCTGGCTGGCTGGGTCCACCCTAAACTGCAGTACAGCAAATGAGCACCTTTACAAATGCCACAATACACAAAAAGCCCAGGGAGGAATGTCCCCGGTGCTGCATTCCGGCCAGCACTTCTATTTTTCTTTACATAACAGCTATAAAAACAGGATGGCTTTGAATGGCTTGACTTTGAGAAGAAAATAAGGTTTTTCCATCTATCCCAAAAGAAGAACATATTCAAGTGTGGAGGCATTTAGCGCAATAAAAAAATAGGCCTACTGGGGTGCAAGAGTGAAACAAACTAACAAATACTTCCATTGGTCTTCATCTAATCAACAGATCAAGTAAAATAAAACTGTTCAACTAACGACCACTGTAAATAGAAATGCTTCAATATGAAACATGATCAGTGTTTGGGGATCACTATACATCCCCATAGTTGTGCAATTACTGTTGATGTGACCAGGTGTGTGTTGGTTTAAACCACCTGATTGTTCCTCATCTAGTTCTCCGTGTAAAGAATCTGCATCTTCAGAAGAGCCTTGGCTCCTCCAGCTTGTGTTTCCTATCTAGGAGTCCTGCAGTCCTCCATTCAGACACTTGGTCCAGGTTGTCCAATTTGACTCAACCTTTAGTTACTGTCCAACAACTGTTTACAGGGGAATGTAAGCTAGGCTACCTAGATGATCACCAACAAATTCACAGAGAAGAAGTCATTTCACAACTGTTGTTGACAGTCAAGCTGCTGCTGTAAGTGTGATGAACGCCACACTTCACGTAGACAGAAGATTGGCCAATTCAGAGTCTACGTGTGTCCATGTTAGTCACTCACTAAACTGCCGTTCTTAGACCACAAAACATGGGTAGAAAGATCATAGGAATAGAATATCCTTAACGATGAGCTGGCTCAAAACTTTCCCTGAATCACGAGAGGTTGAAGAAGAATCCTGTATAAGTATTGAGAAATGGGCTTCAGGAGTAACATACTCCAGTCTCCTTTAGCAGAGGTTCTTAGTAAACAAGTCCAGGCCAGTCATCAAGGGAAGCAAGTCCATGGCTGTCTGTATCAGTGACATCCAGAGAAGGATTCATTGAATATTGATTGGCATTTAGATCTAAGGGGTGGGAGGTCAGACCCATGATGTAAATACAGGGATCAAATCACTTGGTCCTACTGCATCAAATGACCGAACACCACAGATAACCAGGAATTCATTGGAACCGGGGTGGATGCTGCACAACCCCTGAGAGAATCACTTCAGTGCTAAATGGATCTGTACAAGAGGGGTTTCATAAAAGAGTACAGGGTTGCAACTCCTAGCACAATTTTTACTGGCCTCCCCAACTGATGCCAACAGTGTCCTCAGTAGCTACTGTAAAGCACTCTGACCATGAAAATCTTCTGTTGGAAGAAGATTGCGTTCCTCCAATGTAGTATTCAGCTCTGCATTGCTCTCCTCCATCTATTTGTTTATCCCATCCTTGCTTGGTTCCTCCAGATAGGACAGTACTCCGTCAGTAACTCCATTCCAACCAAGCCTCCAGTCGGTTTCCGCCCTCTCTGGCTCCCCCTCACACTTGTGTGCTCCCAAACACAATTAAAGCACATCTAAGGTCTACAGAGTAAGTGAAAGTCTCTCATTCCAAGGGACCGCTAAAATACTTAAAATTGCAGCACCACGGCTTATAGCTGAGCACTCTTTCAGTCACCAAAACCTACATGAACCCTGTGAGACACCCTGTTGTCATAATAAAAGCTACTTGGTATTGTTTGTTTGTAGCACACTGGAGAAGGGAGACTCTCTAGTCTATACAGTGCAGCAGAGGCAAAATATATTTTTTTTATGCCGCCAGTGTCGCTGTGCTGCCTGCTCATCCAGAAGACTTGTGGTCTGGTCTGTAAGGTGTGTGCACGCATGCACACACAGCTAGGGGTAGGGCAGGCAGAGAGGCTAAAATAAGGAAATGGATGGATCAGTTACGCTGTGACCGGCTGCTCCATTGGCTCTGTCTGGTCAGACAGAAGTCACTGAGCTAATTATAAAGCCTGTGTTTCTACACGGACAATATTACTAACAGTGACATGACATACCACCACTGCCCGCTTACATCAGCTCTCTCTATTAGAGGTCGACCGATTAATCGGAATGGCCGATTAATTAAAATATTATGTAATCCATTTTAGAATAAGGCTGTAACGTAACAAAATGTGGAAAACGTCAAGGGGTCTGAATACTTTCCAAATGCACTGTACATACACAATCCCCCTTTAGTTCAAGTATTGCCCGGTGTCAAGGAATTGGACAAATTCTCTCTTCCTGACCATAAGACCAAGCTCTCTGAAGATTCCTCTTACAGCCCAGACACCCTTTTATCTTTCCTTCATTCCCTCTATTCTCTCTGGGGAACAAAACATGTGCTTTTCTCCAGCTCTCCTACAGTAGCTACACATCCAGTCCTTGTGCCACTGGTGTGCCTCAGCTTAGTTTGTTTCCATGGCGCCCAGGCCGGGCCTAGTCCCTCTTTCCAGCTTACTTGCATCCAACATAGTGTGTCTGTTTGCCCTGCCCTGGGGGGACAGATCTGGAATTGATGGACACATATAGAACAGAGCGGCGAAGACAGCAGACTGAACAGGTGACCTGGTAAACATGCGCAGGCGGACAAACCCCAAGGGACCAGCCAGGCAGCCACACATGGAATTCAGTCGTTCTCATAGCGCAGAAAACATTTACTATATTCGGAAAGTATTCAGACTCCTTGACTTTTTCCACATTTTTCCAACCTTATTCTAAAAAGTGTATTAAATCGTTTTTTTCTCAATCTAAACACAATACCCCACAATGACAAAGTGAAAACAGGTGTTTAGAAACTTTCGCAAATGTATTATAAATAAAAACTGAAATACCTTATTTACATAAGTATTCAGACCCTTTACTATGACACTGAAAACTGAGCTTAGGTGCATTCTGTTTCCATTGATCATCCTTGATGTTTCTAAAACTTGGGAGTCCACCAGTGATAAATGTAATTGATTGGACATGATTTGGAAAGGCACACACCTGTCTATATAAGGTTGACAGTGCATGTCAGCACAAAACCAACCATGAGGTCAAATGAATTGTCTGTAGAGCTCAGAGACAGGATTGGGTGAATCTTTATATGTGGACAAAGTGCAGCCTTTAATGTCATATCACTCTGTCATACCTAGGGCAGCTCGAGCAATCAACCTGGTCTCAGAGCATTTAGTATTATTCTGTACGTAAATCTGTGATGCTCCATTTAGTATGATGTTTTTTCATCGAACGGTATGTTATTTTTTGGATGTCCATCACCCATTTCGAATGATATGTTACAAATTACAATTTGTATTATGTTACGAATTTGCTAAATGTAAATGTCTCGAATTCTAGCTAGGTGGCCACTGTTAGCTAGCTTCCTGACATTAGCGAGGCTAGGGGTTAAGTTTAGGAGTTTTGGAGTTTAAGGTTAGCTAACATGCTAAGTAGTTGCTAAAAAGTAGTATGAAGTTAGGGGCTAAAAAGCTAAAGCTGTTCATAATGAGATTCGAACTGCTACCTTTGGGTTGCTAGATGTTTGTGTTATACACCCACCCAGCCTCAAGTAACCATACCAAACATAACATAGTAAATTCTGTCTTGGATTTACGTACAGAATAATAAGAAATGATCTTAGACCAGGTTGCAACAATCCAATGGCTCTGCTACTGCCATAAGAACTAATAGACATACAGTCGGGAAATGTACGTCTGTTTGGTGGGCCGTCTCTCTGTGGACAACGCACTCCCACCACTGCCCAATGTGTAGTGTGTGCAACCGTGAGCTGCAGGCATCACCGCGGGGGTCAAGAGACGAAACAGAGAGACAGCTGGAGGGGTGGGCTACTAGCGGAGATAGTTCCCTTCACCAGGCGATGAAGTCAGGACTCCCATTGTACTGAACGCCATATTCCTAGATAAGGATGCCTTCACTTTGTATTACACATAGTTCACTTTTGCATCACAGCGTGGACACTGTAAATATTGTATCAGACACTGCTGCAACACATGTCATTGCAAAGCAGATATGCCACGTGCACAATGGAAAGTCAATTTGACAACACAGGGAGGGCGGGTGTGATACATTAGTCCGGTGTGATTGCAACCCCAGTTAAAGCTGGAGGTCAAATTGAGTTACTTAGCCTGCAAATAAGTTGTCTAGCACAGAAGATATGCTTGTTGCTGTGTGGCGTTGCCCCACTGGTTTAAAACTTAGCCAGCACAGCTGATTAAGCTAACATTAACTAGAAAACATCTGCAAAGGAGAAAGGTATCTAGATGAAGTTGAGCGACCTAATACTTAGTTATTTCTTCGAGTACTAGCACCATTTGAACGTTAGTAACGGTACTATCTTACAAGCTAAGGAAAAGTGCTAACGTTAGTTAGCTAGAATGTTGTTGGTCAACATACGCCAACTGGCGAACATTTCTACACCGTTACCCCGACACAGCCATGGTGTGGAAAACCCGTTTACTCTACTGGGTAAGAGAGAAACACGGCTGGCAAAAAAAACGTGTCCTATGGAAAATATGTGAAGAGTCCCGGACGCAACGAGACCCCCAAGCCGGGCCTACCCGTCCCCAATGTGTGTGATATCCCAGTCCCCAGGATAGAGCAGTGGTATGAGGCGCCAGTCGGCTGGACTGCTTACCTTGCTTGCTCTCTATTTTCCCCGACATTTCGTCGCCAGCAGTGATTTCACTCGCAATAAAAACAACAAGAAACTGTCGCGCCGTGTCTCCCTCAATTATCTCCGCATTGTTGTTTCACACGTGTCCGTGAGATGAATTCGCTGGAGGTACGAGACCAGATTTGTGGCACACACATGTACATGAAACGATGTATTAAACTGTTTCTTCTCGGTCTCCAAGCAATTTTCACTGAGTGGAGGAGCTGAGACCAACACAGCACTACTGTGAACCGTGTGTCCTCGACATGGACAGCAGCGCCTCCTTGCGCCTGGAGTTAGCTACGTAATTTGGTCAGCAAGCGGGTGGGTTTCAATTTCAGTGGAAAGTGCCCCCTGTGGCTACGATCTGTGAAGACTTTTGGGCTGCTCAGAGGTAGAGGGAGCAATACAATTAAACCATTTATATAACAATACTCTGACCAAATACTATAGGCCTATATAATTGTTGACAGATATATACTGGATATTTTACAAACTAAGTATTGTATAAGTATTTTATATTATAAGCCGTATAAAGTATAATTCTGTACTAGGTCTCTGTCTGTCAACCCCGGTGGGCCTAACAAACCAGGCTAGCCTACATTATCTTGCTTTAGTGCCAAAATAAATTAACTCACAAAGCAGCATGTCTAGCATGAAAAAGTCAGTGTGTGAGAATGCCCTTATCTTCTTGTTCTGAATAATTGATCTGACTGGCAGAGTGGATCTGCATTCCCTTCTGTCAGTGTTTAGTGATCTGGATCATCCTTTATCCACCCACAGCTATCCAGAGAGGCCAATAATTAGGAATTATAATACCAATACTAGTCATTTAAGAGAAGCATGGGGTGGAATCTTGGACCTCAAGTGAAGAGGTTGACATTGACCTGACTCACACTTTTCTCAAAAATCTAAGCATACCTTTGTTGTATAGTACCTTGTCCTTCAATGTGTGGAGTCAATCTTAATTGCAGCAGAAATATTCATAGTGTGAGTGAGTGTGTAACATGTCACAGGAAGCAGGTCTGCCCTCTGACTTTAGGGAATGTATGTCTCGAGGCTATGGTGAGTGTTGGTGCATGTATGTGTGTGGGTGTGTACACTGTGTGTGTGGAATGCATTTGCTGAGGCTATGGTGAAATCACAGAGAGGAAACACAGAACAATGAGTTCCTGAGCAGAGACAGGCCTGTCAGGACAGGCTAGAGCTCTGCTCACTGACAGAATAACTGGCCTCTAGTTGTAGTTCCTTCTCTATGGGTGCCTCAACATACAGCAAAGCCAATGCCTCTGTCAGTTTCTTCACTGTAGCTGTAAGCTCCGCTGTTTACTCCATATCACTGATTAGGCAATGCAATTTCATAAAAATGTTTCATTGGCTGCACGCTAGTTTTGTTTGATAGTGTCAACCACAATATCCCAAAGCCTAGGACCAAGAGGCATTGAGAGGTAGCCTTTAGTTACTATGCTCCCAGCCTCTGGAATAGCCTGACAGAGAACCTGACGGGGGTCGAAACAGTGGACATATTTAAAAGAGATCTTAAAACACACCTTTTTAGCTCTGCTTTTCCTTGGGGTGGTTTATAGTCTTTCAGTTTTTATTGTTATTCTTTAGTTTTTTTATCCTCTGATGTTTGTTGTCTAGTAGATATTTCTGTTTTAATTTATATTGTTTTTAATGTTTTTTTTCCAGCGCATTGCATCTATGTCTGAATTGTGCTATATAAATAAAGCTTGATTTGAATGTGATGTAGAGAACTTAGTGTACTTTGTACAGTGGTGAGTAAAATGACCAACTTTGCCCAGGGAAAGTTTAGTTGGAAAGTGAGAAAAAAGGAAGAGAAAGTGGAATGTTGATAATGTTGATGCAGCTATCTATTTCTATGAGGGTAGTCAACTCAAGGGTTGGTCACTTTATTGATATGTTACATAGAGCATCCCAATCTTAGTCCTGGGGACCCAAAGGAGTGCATATTTTTGTTTTTGCCCTAGCACTACCACAATTGAACTAATCAACCCATCAGTCCTTTGATTATTTGAATCAGGTGTGTTAGTGCTAGGGCAAAAACAAAAATGTGCACCCCTTTCGGTCCCCAGAACCAGTATTGGGAGGATTGGGAAGAATTTCTCATAGTGCTACAGCCACTGCTCATATTTAATCCAAACAATGACAATGTAACCTATTTCATAATCTTTCTACTATAGTGATTACCTGGAAGTTGTGTTGTTTTGTCACCATTCTTGGTAGAATCCAAGATTGTGCAGTCAGTTTTCCAGTTTCCACTCCTCTGCTCGAATCAGAACCAGGCTAGAATAGCTACTGGCTGACACCTAGAGGCCATACGTTGACAACACACCCTGAGTGCCGAAAAAGAAAAGACAGTGCTGCCATTCATTTCTTTTTCCACCAAGCGTCGCTCACGTGCTGCGTTAGAAATGTTTAGAGCCAAACTGCACTGTCTCCATTGAACAAAATGTGGAATTGGATTGAGTATAAAGGAAGGGAAAGGGGGATACCTAGTCAGTTGTACAACTGAATGTGACTCCGGGATGCTGGCCTTCTAGGCAGAGTTCCTCAGTCCAGTGTCTGTGTTCTATTGCCCATCTTAATCTTAATTATTTTTATTGGCCAATCTGAGATATGTCTTTTTCTTTGCAACTCTGCCTAGAAGGACAGCATCCCGGAGTTGCCTCTTCACTGTTGACATTGAGACGGGTGTTTTGCGGGCACTATTTGATGAAGCTGCCAGTTGAGGACTTGTGAGGCGTCTGTACCTTCACTTTCTCGGTCCCTGTGCCCAAGAAAGTAACCTGCCTAAAATGACTACCGCCCAGTAGCACTCACGTAGGTAGCCACGAAGTGCTTTGAAAGGCTGGTCATGGCTTATATCAACAACATCATCCCGGAAACACTAGACCCACTCCAATTCGCATACCGCCCCAACAGATCCACAGATGATGCAATCTCAAACGCATTCCACACTGCCCTTTCCCACCTGGACAAAAGGAACACCTATGTGAGAATGCTGTTGATTGACTACAGCTCAGCGTTCAACACCATAGTTCCCTCAAAGCTCATCACTAAGCAACTGGATCCTGGACCTCCTGATGGGCCGCCTCCAGTTGGTAAGGGTAGGCAATAACACATCTGCCACGCTGATCCTCAACACGGGAGCCCCTCAGGGATTCGCGCTTAGTCCTCTCCTGTAATCCCTGTTCACCCATGACAGTATGGCCAAGAACGACTAAAAAACCATTGTTAAGTTTGCTAGCAACACAACGGTGGTAGGCCTGATCACTGACAATGATGAGACAGCCTAGAGGGAGGAGGTCAGAAACCTGTCAGTGTGGTGCCAGGTCAACAACCTCTCCCTCAACGTGAGCAAGACAAAGGAGATGATCGTGGACTAAAGAAGAAGTAGGGCCAAATACGCCCCCCATTCACATTGATGGGGCTGTAGTGGAGCGGGTCGAGAGTTTCAAGTTCCTTGGTGTCCACATCACCACCAAAATATCATGGTCCAAACACACCAAGACAGTTGTGAAGACGGCACGACAATGCCTTTTCCCCCTCAGGAGACTTGAGATTTGGCATGGGTCCTCAGATGCTCAAAAAGTTCTACAGCTGCACCATCGAGAGCATCCTGACCGGTTGCATCACCACCAAAATATCATGGTCCAAACACACCAAGACAGTTGTGAAGACGGCACGACAATGCCTTTTCCCCCTCAGGAGACTTGAGATTTGGCATGGGTCCTCAGATGCTCAAAAAGTTCTACAGCTGCACCATCGAGAGCATCCTGACCGGTTGCATCACCACCCAAATATCATGGTCCAAACACACCAAGAAAGTTGTGAAGACGGCACGACAATGCCTTTTCCCCCTCAGGAGACTTGAGATTTGGCATGGGTCCTCAGATGCTCAAAAAGTTCTACAGCTGCACCATCGAGAGCATCCTGACCGGTTGCATCACCACCTGATGTGGCAACTGCTCAGCATCCGAGCGAAAGGCGTTGCAGAGGTTAATGCGTAAAGCCCAGTACATCACTGGGGCCAAGCTTCCTGCCATCTAGGACCTACAGTACCAGTCAAAAGTTTGGAGACACCTACTCATTCAAGCGTTCTTCATTATTTTTTAAAACTATTTTCTACATTGTAGAATAATAGTGAAGACTTCAAAACTATGAAAATATCAGGTTTGAAGGTAAGACCCAGAGGCAGAATGTGTCAAAGTAACAATGTTTATTACAGCAACAGAGGCAGGCAAACAACAGGTCAAGGCAGGCAGGGGTTGATAATCCAGAGGTGGGGCAACGGTACAGGACGGCAGGCAGGGTCAGATCAGGCAGAGGTCATTACTCCAGAGGTTGGTCAAAGGTACAGGACGGCAGGCAGGCTCAGGGTCAGCGGCAGGCAGAGTGGTCAGGCAGGTGGGCTCAGAGACAGGACAGGTAAGGGTCAAAACCAGGAGAGCGAGAAAAAGAGAGACTGGGGAAAAGCAGGAGCTGAGACAAAACGCTTGTTGACTTGTCAAACTGGCAACAGGCAAACAGAGAGCACAGGTATAACTACACAGGGGTAATGGGGAAGATGGGTGACACCTGGAGGGGACTGGAGACAATCCCAAAGACAGGTGAAACAGATCAGGGTGTGACAGAAATAACACATATGGAATCATGTAGTAACCAAAACAGTGTTAAACAAATCAAAATATATTTTATATGTGAGATTCTTCAAAGTAATCACCCTTTACCTTGATGACAACTTTGCACACTCTTGGGATTCTCTCAACCAGCTTCACCTGGAATGCTTTTCCCACAGTCTTGAAGGAGTTCCCACATATGCTGAGCATTTTTTGGCTGCTTTTCCATCACTCTGTGGTCCAAATCAACCCAAACCATTTCAATTGGGCTGAGGCTGGGAGGATTGTGTAGGCCAGGTCATCTGATGCAGGACTCCATCACCCTCCTTCTTGGTCAAACAGCCCTTACGCCTGGAGGTGTGTTGGGTCATTGTACTGTTGAAAAACAAATTATAGTCCCACTAAACGCAAACCAGATGGGATGGCGTATACCCGCAGAATGCTGTGGTGGCCATGCTGGTTAAGTGTGCCTTGAATTCTAAATAAATCACTGACAGTGTCACCAGCAAAGCAGCCCCACACCATCACACCTCCTCCTCCATGCTTCACATTGGGAACCACACATGCGGAGATCATCCGTTCACCTTCTCTGCATCTCACAAAGACATGGCGATTGGAACCAAAAATCCAAAAATTGGACTCATCAGACCAAAGGACATATTTTCACCGGTCTAATGTCCATTGCTCGTGTTTCTTGGCCCATGCTATTCTCTTCTTATTATTGGTGTCCTTTAGTATTGTTTTTTGCAGCAATTCGACCATGAAAGCCTGATTCATGCAGTCTCATCTGAACAGTTGAAATGTGTCTGTTAAGCATTTATTTGGGCTGCAATTTCTGAGGCTGGTAACTCTAATGAGTCCACTCCAGCAGAGGTAACCCTGCATTTTCCTTTCCTGTGGCGGTCCTCATGAGAGCCAGTTTCATCACAGTGCTTGATGATTTTTGCGACTGCACTTGAAGAAACTTTCAAACTCTGAAATGTTCCGTATTGACTGACCTTCATGTCTTAAAGTAATGAAACACTAATTTCTCTTTGCATATTTTGAGCTGTTCTTGCCATAATATGGACTTTGTCTTTTACCAAATAGGGCTATATTCTGTATACCACCCTTACCATGTCACAACACAACTTACTTTTTTGGTTACTACATGATTCATGTGTTATTTCATAGTTTGGATGTCTTCACTATTATTCTGCAATGTAGAAAATATATTTTTTTAAATAATAAAACCCTTAAATGGGTAGGTGTGTCCAAACCTTTGGTCCTCCCTGGTTTTTACACTGTTGCTACTCACTGTTTATTATCTATGCATAGTCACTTTACTCCTACCTACATGTACAAATGACCTTGACTAACCCGTACCCCGCACATTGACTTGGTACCGGTACACCCTATATTTAGCCTCAATGTTGTTATTTTATTGTGTTACTTTCCATTTTATTTTTTACTTTAGTTTATTTAGTAAATATTTTCTTAACTTGATTTCTTAAAACTGCATTGTTGGTTAAGGGCTTGTAAGTAAGCTTTTCACAGTAAGGTCTACTACACCTGTTGTATTCGGCGCATGTGACAAATTAAATTTGATTTGATGATTCCAGAATTTTTCCATACACCAAAAAAAATATTTCTTTCAAATTTTGTACACACATTTGTTTACATCACTGTTACTAAACATGTATCCTTTGCCAATATAATCCATCCACCTGACAGGTGTGGCATATCAAGAAGCTGATTAAACAGCATGTTCATTACACAGGGACATCTTGTGCTGGGGACAATAAAAGGCCACTTTAAAATGTGCAGTTTTGTCACACAACACAATGTCACAGATGTCTCAAGTTTTGAAGGAGCTTGCAATTGGCATGCTGACTGCAAGAATGTCAACCAGAGCTGTTGCCAGATAATTTAATGTTAATTTCTCTACAATAAGCTGCCTCCAATGTCATTTTAAAGAATTTGGCAGTACGTCTAACCAGCCTCACAACCGTAGACCACGTGTAACCACGCCAGCCCAGGACCTCCACACCCGGCTTCTTCACCTGTGGGATTGTCTGAGACCAGCCGATGAAACTAAGGAGTATTTATGTCTGTATTAAAAGCCCTTTTGTGGGGAAAAACTCATTCTGATTGGCTGGGCATGGTTCCCTAGTGGGTAGGCCTATACACTCCCAGGCCCACCTATGGATGCACCCCTGCCTAGTCATGTGAAATACATAGATTAGGGCCTAAAGAATTCATTTCAATTGACTGATTTTCTTATATAAACTGAAACTCTTTAAAATCATTGAAATTGTTGCTTGTTACGTTTATATTTTTGTTCAGTATATTTGACATTTGTGTAATTGAGAAATAATGAATCATTTTTTGTGCTTAAAAGCTACATTTGATGTCATATGACTCTTTACCATTTGCTCTGTAATACGAGTAGTATTTTGATTTCAAAAACCATTTTCTTACCTTCATTTATTCATATTGAAAAATATTGACTAAATAAAAAGTTGATTTGGCTAATGTTATGTCAAACATAATATACCCAATGGGCATATCAAAGTTCCGGAATGGGATCTCTGCTACTTTTAGAGTCATGATCCAATTCAATGAAATGTATAAAAAATGGTCGCCCTCTGCTGGTGATTTGCAGGATAGTTACATTGATGACTACACTAACTTTAATTATGCTTTAAGGTACAATTGTCAAATTTATGTCAACAATCCTTCCTCCAAATGACTCTTCTAAGGATTACATTTCGTGAAAATCACCCAAATCATTTCTTTATTTATTTATTTCACCTTTATTTAACCAGGTAGGCAAGTTGAGAAAAAACAAACATACAGTCAATAATACAGTAGAAAAATAAGTCTATATACAATGTGAGCAAATGGTCTTTTTTAGCTCTCGTTTTGTGAGGAATCACCTGTATGAATCAAATAATCAGCTATAGAGTTGAACTGATTCTGACTGCTGGACTCTGATCTGGTTTAACTTACAGCCTTATTTTAAAATAGATTAAATAGTTTTTTCCCTCATCAATCTACTCAGTACAGAGGGAGCAGAGAGACAACGCCTGTGTTTGATTTCCATAATGGTGGGCTCAGAGCGGAGAGTTCAAACCCAGGCTTCCTTTAACCTTGCGCCGGCCACCGGGCTTCTCTGTCCCTCACACACGTCAGAGAGCCGAGGAGAGAGGGAGGGATCAATGGGGCTTGAATACACTGAATACATTTTAGGAGGACAAAAAAATAGAACAGCCAACAACAAATGAAGTCCTCTGTCTTTGGCCCCCCTGCAATGACACAATCATGGACTGCATTTCTCAGAAGCGTTTTGTTCAATGCCGGAATTAAGATGTGCGGCCCGAGATAGAGTCGAGGTGGGGGTTTGAATCGCGGGCGATAGATTCTGGAGGTCTTAATTCAACGTCTCAGACACAAGAAGTGTGTGGCAGGGACTCCATAAAATCATGGATTATAAAGGGAAAACCAGCCATGTCTTGCTACCTGACAAGATAAACACCTTCTTCGCCCGCTACAAGGAAAACACAGCCCCCGCCGCTCCCGAAGACTGTGAGCTCTCGTGAGTAAGACATTTAAGCAAAGGTAGGCAACAACACCACTACGCTGATCTTCAACACAGGAGATCCACAAGGGTGTGTGCTCAGCCTTCTCCTGTACTCCCTGTTCACGCATGACTGTGGCCACACATGTCTCCGACTTAATCATCAAGTTTGCAGACGACACAACAGTGGTAGGCCTGATTACCAACAACGATGAGACAGCCCACAGAGAGGAAGTGAGGGTCCTAGCAGAGTGGTGCCAGGAAAATAGCCTCTCCCTCAACATCAACAAAATGAAGGAGCTGATCGTGGACTTCAGGAGTCAGCAGAGGGAGCACACCCCCATCCACATCGACAGGGCAGCAGTGGAGAAGGTGAAAAGCTTAAAGTTCCTCGGCGTACACATCACTGACAATCTGAAATGGTCCACCTACACAGGCAATGTGGTGAAGAAGGCGCAACAGCTTCTTCAGGAGGCTGAAGAAATTTGCCATGGATACTCACAAACTTTTACAGATGCACCATTAAGCACATCTTCCTGGGCTGTATTACGTATAACCAACTGATATGGCAACTGCAACGTCCGCAACTGTAGGGCTCTCAAGAGGGTGGTGTGGTCCCAATACATCACTGGGGGCACACTGCCTGCCCTCCAGGACATCTACAGCACCCAGTGTCACAGGAACACCAAGAAAATCATCAAGGACCTCAGCCACCCCAGCCACGGCCTGTTCTCCCATCCAAAAGGTATGGCCAGTACATGTGCATCAAAGGTGGTACCGAGAGACTGAAAAACAGCTTCTATGTCAAGGCCATCAACCTGTTAAATAGTCACCACTAGCCGGCCTCCACCCAGTACCTTGCACTGAACTTTAGTCACTGTCACTAGCCGGCTACCAGCCGGTTACTCAACCTTGCACCTTAGAGGCTAATGCCTATGTACATAGTGTAGACATGCAACACTGGTCAGTTTAATCATGTTTACATCTTGTTTTACCCACTTAATATGTATATACTATAATCTAGTCAAGGCCTAACCTATTTAACTATTGCTGTACATATACATACATTCACAGATACACACGGAGACAAGATCAGGGGACAAGGCGAGCCATAGAACGACACTTACTCAGACCCACACGTATCCACACCCTGTTTCCAATCTAAAATTGTGTTATGTTGTATCTGTCGTTTTTTTTTCAATATTTAGATCATAAAACATTTGATTCTTCCGTTCTCTTAACGTTGGAGTATGATTCTACTTCCAGTATTAAAGTAACAGCTTCGTCAATATAAGTGACAAAAATAATATTGTCCAACCCATTGGGTATCTCACCACACCCCCATATACTATGTCTTCAAATATGCAGATATCCAGATTAAAAGTACATTAACATTGTACAATTTCTGATAGCCAGCTTTCGAACCCTGCCATCACTTTTGGACTTTATAGCACTCCCAGAAGGCATGAATTATTGAGTGTGTAGTATATAATATATACCAGGTTTGCCCCTGGGTGGATATACAGTAGATGGCAGCATAGGCCTCTCTAACCCAGCTACTCTTTAAATATTCTATTTCTCCTTTTGTGAAGTGTAGCTCTTGAAGGAAAACCACATCTGCTGACGATCTCTTTAAATATTCAAGAGCCTTATGCTTATTTTTTTGTCATCATGAAGCACATTCTTTTTGTCTGAATATTTTTGTATTGTTTGAAAAAAAAATCCACACTCCAGATACAAATTTATATCAACAACAATTTACAGACGCACACAAACAACGACTAAATATGTCATAAGGAAGTAGACATCCCATGGATATGGAAGAGTCATAGTATGAATACATAGTTGTCCGTGGCTGTTGGTGCCGTTTAAGATGAGTAAGGACAATTGTTTCATGAGCATGGCCTTATTTCTATTACAGTATATTGGATGATTATCATTCATATTCCATTCAGGTTCAATGTAACAGCGATAGGTTTAGGTTACTACACGATACAAACATTTTCCCTACACCCATCATGAGGTTGCTACAACCTATGAATAAAAGTCTACAACGTACATTAAGTGCACATAGGTTGAGAGAAACATTTGACGTGACAGACAGTAACACATGGACAGAGAGTAACACATTCTATACCACTTTGCACACTCTTGCCTGCATCTAGCTGGTCTAAGCTGTAATCATTAGTCCAACAGTTGCAAATGAGTGTTTCTATGGGACATATTCAGGTATGTTTATCCCCGTTTCGTTACATTTGCTTCCGTTCAAGAAACATTTTCCAACAGAATAGGTGGAATGAATACACCCCTGATCACGCGTAAACACAGTTCACTTTCATAGCAGCCACGTTGTATTCCTTCTCGCATCTATGTACTCTCCTTGACTCACATTTTCCCTTTGCTTGTGGACTTCAATGCACAGTACATCAGCTGTATGTGACCAGGTGAAAAAAATATTCCAAGCCAAACCATATCATAACCACTACACACAGCCTACATCGTTGTCACCATATTAGCTAAAGTAATGTCATAGTCAACATAGAGAATAGAACTAAGGCGTTAGTACACATACAATCATGCAGTAACTTACACCAGCGGGCCCCGGGTGGCAATAAATGTGTAAAACCAAAAGCTTACCTTGACTTGAAATAGTTCCAGTGGTATGTTGGATAGTCAGAGCCAGCTACAATGCATTGCAGAAGTATTCATCCCCCTTGGCATTTTTCCTATTTTGTTGAATTACAACCTGAAATTTAAATGGATTTTTATTTGGATTTCATGTAATGGTCAAAATTGTTGAAGTGAAATTACATTTTTTTATTTTTTCATAAAATTCAAACAAATATAAAATGGAAACGTGGTGCGTGCATATGTATTCCCCCCTTTGCTATGAAGCCCCTAAATAAGATCTGGTGCAACCAATTACCTCCAGAAGACACATAATTAGTTAAATAAAGTCCACCTGTGTGCAATCTAGTTGTCACATGATCTGAGTATATATACACCTATTCTGAAAGGCCCCAGAGTCTGTAACACCACTAAGCAAGCAGCACTATGAAGACCAAGGAGCTCTCCAAACAGGTCAGGGACAAAGTTGTACAGATCAAGAAGTACAGATCAGGGTTGGGTTATAAAAAAATATTAGAAACTTTGAACATCCCACGGAGCACCATTAAATCTATTATTAAAAAATGGAAAGAATATAGCACCACAACAAACCTGCAAAGAGAGGGCCGCTCACCAAAACTCACGGACCAGGCAAGGAGGGAATTAATCAGAGAGGCAACAAAGAGACCAAAGATAACCCTGAAGGAGCTGCAAAGCTCCAGAGTGGAGATTGGAGTATCTGTCCATAAGACCACTTTAAGCCGTACACTCCACAGAGCTGGGGTTTATGGAAGAGTGGCCAGAAAAAAGCCATTGCTTAAAGAAAAAAATGTGCAAACTCGTTTGGTGTTCGCCAAAAGGCATGTGGGAGACTCCCCAAACATATGGAAGAAGGTACTCAAGTCAGATGAGACTAAAATTGAGCTTTTTGGCCATAAAGAAAAACGCTATGCTAGCATAAACCCAACACCTCTCATCAAACCGAGAACACCATCCCAACACCATGTTTTTCATCAGCAGGGACTGGGAAACTGGTCAGAATTGAAGAAATGATGGATAGCGCTAAAAACAGGGAAATTCTTGAGGGAAATCTGTTCCTCTTCCAGAGATTTAAGACTGGGACTTCCAGCAGGACAATGACCCTAAGCATACTGCTAAAGCAACACTCGAGTGGTTCAAATGTCTTGGAATGGCCTAGTCAAAGCCCAGACCTCAATCTGTGGTATGACTTAAAGATTGCTGTACACCAGGGGAAGCCATCCAACTTGAAGGAGCTGGAGCAGTTTTGCCTTGAAGAATGGGAAAAATCCCAGTGGCTAGATGTGCCAAGCTACAGAGACATACCCCAAGAGACTTGCAGCTGTAATTGCTGCAAAAGGTGGCTCTACAAAGTATTAACTTTGGGGGGGTGAATAGTTATGCACGCTCAAGTTTTCAGTTTTTTGTCTTATTTCTTATTTGCTTCACAATAAAACATATTTTGCATCTTCAAAGTGGTAGGCATGTTGTGTAAATCAAATGATACAACCCCACCCAAAATCTATTTTAATTCCCGGTTGTAAGGCAACAAAATAGGAAAAATGCCAAGGGGGGTGAATACTTTCGTAAGCCACTGTAGCTAACATAGCATCCCTCTGTTTGAGCCTGGTATTTGAGTAGGCTAAGCCAGCTAGTTGTCTTTCTTCTCTTTGAGTCAACTACTCACCACATTTTATGCACTGCAGTGGTAGCTAGCTGTAGCTTATGGTTTCAGTACTATATTCATTCTCTGATCCTTTGATTGGGTGGACAACATGTCAGTTCATGCTGCAAGAGCTCTGATAAGTTAGAACATGCTGTCATAATTACTGTATTTTTTTGTGAAGAATCAACAACAAGTGGGACACAATCATGAAGTGGAACGACATTTATTGGATATTTCAAACTTTTTTAACAAATGCTAAATTATTCAGCCCCTTTACTTTCAGTGCAGCAAACTCTCTCCAGAAGTTCAGTGAGGATCTCTGAATGATCCAATGTTGACCTAAATGACTAATGATGTTAAATACAATCCACCTGTGTGTAATCAAGTCTCAGTATAAATGCACCTGTACTGTGATAGTCTCAGAGGTCCGTTAAAAGCGCAGAGAGCATCATGAAGAACAAGGAACACACCAGGCAGGTCCGAGATACTGTTGTGAAGAAGTTTAAAGCCGGATTTGGATACAAAAAGATTTCCCAAGCTTTAAACATCCCAAGGAGCACTGTGCAAGCGATAATATTGAAATGGAAGGAGTATCAGACCACTGCAAATCTACCAAGACCTGGCCGTCCCTCTAAACTTTCAGCTCAAACAAGGAGAAGACTGATCAGAGATGCAGCCAAGAGGCCCATGATCATTCTGGATGAACTGCAGAGATCTACAGCTGAGGTGGGAGACTCTGTCCATAGGACAACAATCAGTCGTATATTGCACAAATCTGGCCTTTATGGAAGAGTGGCAAGAAGAAAGCCATTTCTTAAAGATATCCATAAAAGATAAAAGATTGCCACAAGCCACCTGGGAGACACACCAAACATGTGGAAGAAGGTGCTCTGGTCAGATGATACCAAAATTGAACTTTTTGGCAACAATGCAAAACGTTATGTTTGGCGTAAAAGCAACACAACTGAACACACCATCCCCACTGTCAAACATGGTGGTGGCAGCATCATGGTTTGGGCCTGCTTTTCTTCAGCAGGGACAGGGAAGATGGTTAAAATTGATGGGAAGATGGATGGAGCCAAATACAGGACCATTCTGGAAGAAAACCTGATGGAGTCTGCAAAAGACCTGAGACTGGGACGGAGATTTGTCTTCCAACAAGACAATGATCCAAAACATAAAGCAAAATCTACAATGGAATGGTTCAAAAATAAACATATCCAGGTGTTAGAAGGGCCAAGTCAAAGTCCAGACCTGAATCCAATCGAGAATCTGTGGAAAGAACTGAAAACTGCTGTTCACAAATGCTCTCCATCCAACCTCACTGAGCTCGAGCTGTTTTGCAAGGAGGAATGGGAAAAACTTTTCAGTCTCTCGATGTGCAAAACTGATAGAGACATACCCCAAGCGACTTACAGCTGTAATCGCAGCAAAAGGTGGCGCTACAAAGTATTACCTTAAGGGGGCTGAATAATTTTGCACGCCCAATTTTTCAGTTTTTGATTTGTTAAAAAAGTTTGAAATATCCAATAAATGTCGTTCCACTTTATGATTGTGTCCCACTTGTTGTTGATTTTTCACAAAAAAATACAGTTTTATATCTTTATGTTTGAAGCCTGAAATGTGGCAAAAGGTCGCAAAGTTCAAGGGGGCCGAACACTTTCGCAAGGCACTGTATACACACACACACACACACACACAGGAATGATTTATGTGCTCAGCCAGGCATTATTGTGCTGCTAATCTTTACAGCGCTACGGGGCGGTGGCCCTGGCTGGCTTTTGGAGAGCAGAGTTGTCTTTTCAGGATCTCTCTGTCCTATCGCTTTGTCAGTGGGGGATTCTCTCCCTCCCTCCCTCCCTTCCCAACTCTTTTTTCAAGAAGGGTTCAAACAGAGGGGTTCACCTGCACTCTTTATCTCTCTGTCTTTCTCTCTCTGTGGAAGGTTCAAATGGTGGGGTCAACCTCACCAGAGACCTGACCATCTCACATCTTCAGCCAGGCCAAGCCCCTGGGCCCCATGGGAACCCTCAGTCTCAGAGGGTAATAGGGTGGGATACAGACAAAGAGGCAGAGGTGAATAGGCCATGGCAAAAGAATGGCAATGGCCCCAAGACACATCCCTGTGTTACACCCCCACTTACAGTGGGGCAAAACAGTATTTAGTCAGCCACCAATTGTGCAAGTTCTCCCACTTAAAAAGATGAGAGAGGCCTGTAATTTTCATCATAGGTACACTTCAAATATGACAGACAAAATGAGAAGAAAAAAATCCAGAAAATCACATTGTAGGATTTTTTATTAATTTATTTGCAAATTCTAATGGAAAATAAGTATTTGGTCAATAACAAAAGTTTATCTCAATACTTTGTTAAATACCCTTTGTTGGCAATGACAGAGGTCAAACGTTTTCTGTAAGTCTTCACAAGGTTTTCACACACTGTTGCTGGTATTTTGGCCCATTCCTCCATGCAGATCTCCTCTAGGGCAGTGATGTTTTGGGGCTGTTGCTGGGCAACACGGACTTTCAACTCCCTCCAAAGATTTTCTATGGGGTTGAGATCTGGAGACTGGCTAGGCCACTCCAGGACCTTGAAATGCTTCTTACGAAGCCACTCCTTCGTTGCCCGGGCGGTGTGTTTGGGATCATTGTCATGCTGAAAGACTCAGCCACATTTCATCTTCAATGCCCTTGCTGATGGAAGGAGGTTTTCACTCAAAATCTCACGATACATGGCCCCATTCATTCTTTTCTTTACATGGATCAGTCGACCTGGTCCCTTTGCAGAAAAACAGTTTCCACCCCCATGCTTCACAGTAGGTATGGTGTTCTTTGGATGCAACTCAGCATTCTTTGTCCTCCAAACACGACGAGTTGAGTTTTTACCAAAAAGTGATATTTTGGTTTGATATGACCATATGACATTCTCCCAATCTTCTTCTGGATCATCCAAATGCTCTCTAACAAACTTCAGACGGGCCTGGACATGTACTGGCTTAAGCAGGGGGACACGTTTGGCCCTGCAGGATTTGAGTCCCTGGCGGCGTAGTGTGTTATTAATGGTAGGCTTTGTTACTTTGGTCCCAGCTCTCTGCAGGTCATTCACTAGGTCCCCCGTGTGGTTCTGGGATTTTTGCTCACCGTTCTTGTGATCATTTTGACCCCACGGGGTGAGATCTTGCGTGGAGCCCCAGATCGAGGGAGATTATCAGTGGTCTTGTATGTCTTCCATTTCCTAATAATTGCTCCCACAGTTGATTTCTTCAAACCAAGCTGCTTACCTATTGCAGATTCAGTCTTCCCATTCTGGTGCAGGTCTACAATTTTGTTTCTGGTGTCCTTTGACAGCTCTTTGGTCTTGGCCATAGTGGAGTTTGGAGTGTGACTGTTTGAGGTTGTGGACAGGTGTATTTTATACTGATAACAAGTTCAAACAGGTGCCATTAATACAGGTGGCACCTGTACGAGTGGAGGACAGAGGAGCCTCTTAAAGAAGAAGTTACAGGTTTGTGTTGCTTGTTTGTAGGTAAATGTTGTAAATGTTGCTTGTTTGTAGGTGACCAAATACTTATTTTCCACCATAATTTGCAAATAAATTCATAAAAAATCCTACAATGTGATTTTCTGGATTTTTTTCTCCTAATTTTGTCTGTCATAGTTGAGGTGTACCTATGATGAAAATTACAGGCCTCTCTCATCTTTTTAAGTAGGAGAACTTGCACAATTGGTGGCTGACTAAATACTTTTTTGCCCCACTGTAACTCTGTCCACTTGTTTAGTAAATGTCATCCATTCATCCTGTCCTCTATTTAACTCTGCAGAACGGAAGCATTCGGGCTGTCCCCAGGTGGTGAAGGTAGGCAACATTACCTCCTCCACACTAATCCACAAAGGTGCATTCTCAGTCCACTCCTGTACTCCCTGTATGCTCACGACTGCGTGGCCTCACACAGTTTCAACTCCATCAAGTTCACTGACAACACGACAGTAGTAGGCCTGATTACCAACAGCAACAAGACGGCCTACAGAGACGAGGTAGACACTCTGAAGGCGTGGTGTCAGGTCAACAACCTTTCCCTCAACGTCAGCAAAAAAAAGGAGCTGATTGTGGACTTCAGGAGGAACCAGGCTGGAGGACCCCCCCCCCCCCCCCCCATTGTCACGGTTGAATATAGGTATATGTTATTATTTTTGTTATTGTTTTATTCCCTTCTCTCTTCCCCGTCTGCTGCGCCTCCTCACCCCCCCAGTTGTAAATATGTAAATATAATTATTATTATTGTGATGATTTTTGTTATTGTTTCATTCAATTCTCGTTTTGACCTGCACTGTTGGAGCTCGCTTAAGAATTTCACTGTACTCTGCAATTACATCTGCAACCCTGTGCAAGTGACTAATAAACTCATCTAATCTAAAAGCAACCTCTGCCCTACTGTACACCCCCCTAGGTGACCACAGCTCCTGCAGTATCAGATTCATGGTAATAATGTAACATCCATTGGTATTAATTAACACAACATGTAGAGCTGTATTATTCATACAACAGAGAGAGTTGTTGTTTGGAACTCAATGAAACGATATGCTTTGGGTGAGTGACAATGGTATAAAACAGCTAGCACACCAGGTTGCATTGCTTTCCAAAAACAGTGTTTTCTTTTACAGGGGCAGGTGGTGAAACTACAGTCTGTAGGGAAGGGGGGTCTGTGAGTCTGGGGAAGGTGGTGGTTTATTCAACGATTTTGCAAAAGGTGAAGATCCTAAGCTAAGCGATGGTCCTGCTGTGGATGAGTGCATTTATGAGTGAATTACGTGTTACGGTGGAAAAATGGTCCTGCTGTGGATGAGTGCATTTATGAGTGAATTACGTGTTACGGTGGAAAAATGGTCCTGCTGTGGATGAGTGCATTTATGAGTGAATTAAGTGTTACGGTGGAAAAATGGTCCTGCTGTGGATGAGTGCATTTATGAGTGAATTAAGTGTTACGGTGGGAAAATGGTCCTGCTGTGGATGAGTGCATTTATGAGTGAATTAAGTGTTACGGTGGAAAAATGGTCCTGCTGTGGATGAGTGCATTTATGAGTGAATTAAGTGTTACGGTGGAAAAATGGTCCTGCTGTGGATGAGTGCATTTATGAGTGAATTAAGTGTTACGGTGGGAAAATGGTCCTGCTGTGGATGAGTGCATTTATGAGTGAATTACGTGTTACGGTGGAAAAATGGTCCTGCTGTGGATGAGTGCATTTATGAGTGAATTAAGTGTTACGGTGGGAAAATGGTCCTGCTGTGGATGAGTGCATTTATGAGTGAATTAAGTGTTACGGTGGGAAAATGGTCCTGCTGTGGATGAGTGCATTTATGAGTGAATTAAGTGTTACGGTGGGAAAATGGTCCTGCTGTGGATGAGTGCATTTATGAGTGAATTAAGTGTTACGGTGGGAAAATGGTCCTGCTGTGGATGAGTGCATTTATGAGTGAATTAAGTGTTACGGTGGGAAAATGGTCCTGCTGTGGATGAGTGCATTTATGAGTGAATTAAGTGTTACGGTGGAAAAATGGTCCTGCTGTGGATGAGTGCATTTATGAGTGAATTAAGTGTTACGGTGGAAAAATGGTCCTGCTGTGGATGAGTGCATTTATGAGTGAATTAAGTGTTACGGTGGAAAAATGGTCCTGCTGTGGATGAGTGCATTTATGAGTGAATTAAGTGTTACGGTGGAAAAATGGTCCTGCTGTGGATGAGTGCATTTATGAGTGAATTAAGTGTTACGGTGGAAAAATGGTCCTGCTGTGGATGAGTGCATTTATGAGTGAATTACGTGTTACGGTGGAAAAATGGTCCTGCTGTGGATGAGTGCATTTATGAGTGAATTAAGTGTTACGGTGGAAAAATGGTCCTGCTGTGGATGAGTGCATTTATGAGTGAATTAAGTGTTACGGTGGGAAAATGGTCCTGCTGTGGATGAGTGCATTTATGAGTGAATTAAGTGTTACGGTGGGAAAATGGTCCTGCTGTGGATGAGTGCATTTATGAGTGAATTAAGTGTTACGGTGGGAAAATGGTCCTGCTGTGGATGAGTGCATTTATGAGTGAATTAAGTGTTACGGTGGAAAAATGGTCCTGCTGTGGATGAGTGCATTTATGAGTGAATTAAGTGTTACGGTGGAAAAATGGTCCTGCTGTGGATGAGTGCATTTATGAGTGAATTAAGTGTTACGGTGGAAAAATGGTCCTGCTGTGGATGAGTGCATTTATGAGTGAATTAAGTGTTACGGTGGAAAAATGGTCCTGCTGTGGATGAGTGCATTTATGAGTGAATTAAGTGTTACGGTGGAAAAATGGTCCTGCTGTGGATGAGTGCATTTATGAGTGAATTAAGTGTTACGGTGGAAAAATGGTCCTGCTGTGGATGAGTGCATTTATGAGTGAATTAAGTGTTACGGTGGGAAAATGGTCCTGCTGTGGATGAGTGCATTTATGAGTGAATTACGTGTTACGGTGGAAAAATGGTCCTGCTGTGGATGAGTGCATTTATGAGTGAATTAAGTGTTACGGTGGAAAAATGGTCCTGCTGTGGATGAGTGCATTTATGAGTGAATTAAGTGTTACGGTGGGAAAATGGTCCTGCTGTGGATGAGTGCATTTATGAGTGAATTAAGTGTTACGGTGGGAAAATGGTCCTGCTGTGGATGAGTGCATTTATGAGTGAATTAAGTGTTACGGTGGGAAAATGGTCCTGCTGTGGATGAGTGCATTTATGAGTGAATTAAGTGTTACGGTGGGAAAATGGTCCTGCTGTGGATGAGTGCATTTATGAGTGAATTAAGTGTTACGGTGGAAAAATGGTCCTGCTGTGGATGAGTGCATTTATGAGTGAATTAAGTGTTACGGTGGAAAAATGGTCCTGCTGTGGATGAGTGCATTTATGAGTGAATTAAGTGTTACGGTGGAAAAATGGTCCTGCTGTGGATGAGTGCATTTATGAGTGAATTAAGTGTTACGGTGGAAAAATGGTCCTGCTGTGGATGAGTGCATTTATGAGTGAATTAAGTGTTACGGTGGAAAAATGGTCCTGCTGTGGATGAGTGCATTTATGAGTGAATTACGTGTTACGGTGGAAAAATGGTCCTGCTGTGGATGAGTGCATTTATGAGTGAATTAAGTGTTACGGTGGAAAAATGGTCCTGCTGTGGATGAGTGCATTTATGAGTGAATTAAGTGTTACGGTGGGAAAATGGTCCTGCTGTGGATGAGTGCATTTATGAGTGAATTAAGTGTTACGGTGGGAAAATGGTCCTGCTGTGGATGAGTGCATTTATGAGTGAATTAAGTGTTACGGTGGGAAAATGGTCCTGCTGTGGATGAGTGCATTTATGAGTGAATTAAGTGTTACGGTGGAAAAATGGTCCTGCTGTGGATGAGTGCATTTATGAGTGAATTAAGTGTTACGGTGGAAAAATGGTCCTGCTGTGGATGAGTGCATTTATGAGTGAATTAAGTGTTACGGTGGAAAAATGGTCCTGCTGTGGATGAGTGCATTTATGAGTGAATTAAGTGTTACGGTGGAAAAATGGTCCTGCTGTGGATGAGTGCATTTATGAGTGAATTAAGTGTTACGGTGGAAAAATGGTCCTGCTGTGGATGAGTGCATTTATGAGTGAATTAAGTGTTACGGTGGAAAAATGGTCCTGCTGTGGATGAGTGCATTTATGAGTGAATTAAGTGTTACGGTGGGAAAATGGTCCTGCTGTGGATGAGTGCATTTATGAGTGAATTAAGTGTTACGGTGGAAAAATGGTCCTGCTGTGGATGAGTGCATTTATGAGTGAATTAAGTGTTACGGTGGAAAAATGGTCCTGCTGTGGATGAGTGCATTTATGAGTGAATTACGTGTTACGGTGGAAAAATGGTCCTGCTGTGGATGAGTGCATTTATGAGTGAATTAAGTGTTACGGTGGAAAAATGGTCCTGCTGTGGATGAGTGCATTTATGAGTGAATTACGTGTTACGGTGGAAAAATGGTCCTGCTGTGGATGAGTGCATTTATGAGTGAATTACGTGTTACGGTGGAAAAATGGTCCTGCTGTGGATGAGTGCATTTATGAGTGAATTAAGTGTTACGGTGGAAAAATGGTCCTGCTGTGGATGAGTGCATTTATGAGTGAATTAAGTGTTACGGTGGAAAAATGGTCCTGCTGTGGATGAGTGCATTTATGAGTGAATTACGTGTTACGGTGGAAAAATGGTCCTGCTGTGGATGAGTGCATTTATGAGTGAATTAAGTGTTACGGTGGAAAAATGGTCCTGCTGTGGATGAGTGCATTTATGAGTGAATTAAGTGTTACGGTGGAAAAATGGTCCTGCTGTGGATGAGTGCATTTATGAGTGAATTACGTGTTACGGTGGAAAAATGGTCCTGCTGTGGATGAGTGCATTTATGAGTGAATTAAGTGTTACGGTGGAAAAATGGTCCTGCTGTGGATGAGTGCATTTATGAGTGAATTAAGTGTTACGGTGGGAAAATGAAAGCAGAGCCTTTTCTTTGACGTATATCATGTGTTGCTCAGACTGTCACATGCAGAGCAAGTCAGACCTAATCGCTCTCACTGCCGGGCAAAAACACACACTGGCAGGCCATTATTAATGTCGAGCTGACACACACACACACCCACCAGAGACACCAAACTCCAGGGGACACAAACAGTACATTTGTTTTTGTTAAACTTTTTTAAAAACTAGAAAAGTCAGTTAAGAGCAAATTCGTATTTACAATGACGTTCTACTTGTAATGCCCCCCCGGCCAAACCCTCCTCTAACCCGGACGACACTGGGCCAATTGTGTGCCACCATATGGGACTCCCGATCACGGCCGGTTGTGATACAGCCCAGAATCAAACCCAGGTCTGTAATGACACCTATAGCTCTGTGATGCAGTGCTTTAGACCTCTGCTCCACTCAGGAGGCCTTTGTCACTCTGGAACAGTAGGAGTCAGTCTGGCAGGCAGCGCTGTGTTGACAACTTTCCAGGAGCGGATTTTGCAATGGAAGGTACATCTGTTGAGCCATGACAGACTGTGACAACCACGGTGTCATTTGGGCAGCTTTTTCACTGTGATGTTCTAGTGTGAACCCCCCAGGTTTTTTGTATGCACACTGAGTAACCCAGTTCACACTCTGTAGGAGAAAGGCCCCAATGTTTCACGTAACAGCCAAGGTATTGAACTGGATACTGTTGTTTGTAAAACTGTCAAAAACAAATCCTGCTATAAGAAACATGAAACAGGGGATCCAACCAAAGCGATACTCATGGACAAACACACACATACTGGTAGACATCAGAGGCTCTGTCTCTTTCTGTCTCCGTCTCTAAAAAAACTGTCATAAATAGCCCAAAGTCCAGGGCTGAAGACAGATCTGTGCTAGCTTGTGTGTGTATGTTTGCGGTTTACTTAGATTGAGGTCACAGCCCTGGGACATTGTGTGTGTTGTTGACACATTTAAAAAAACATGACCTGTTGCTTCATGCCTGCATTCCTGTGGTCATACGAATGCTCTCATGTACTCTTCACACTACTGAGTCAAGCCGAGCTGGGCTGCGCTGGCCTGGTTCTTTATGTCAAGATAAATGATCCGAGCCAGCACAGTATGGTTCAGGTCAACACAATAGTGTGAAAAGGGTATTACAGAATGAGTCGAAACTAGATAGTAGCAGAGGTTAAAAGTAATCTAGCATTAATCCGATGAACACTCCATCCACCCACTGGAACAAAGGCAGATTATCACCAGGAGTGATAGAAAACAGGAATAGAGAAGGATGAACAGCTGGAATATAAATGTGCAGTAATCGTAATGCCGGTATTTTGAATCATCTTGGTAAGTCTACAAATAATACAGTGGGAGTTGTGATATTTCTGGGGTGTTCAGCAAAGGAGACAACAGGGTGACAGTTACTGTATGTACATACAGTACATGCATAGACTATATCAGTAGTACTCAACACAAAGCGTATGTTTCTGAGTTGGTCATGATTTGTTTTAGACCAGGGGCTCTAGTGTAGTTTAGTTATTCTCTGATATTGATTTATTCCTGAAACTGGTTGGAACTTACGGCAGAAACACTCTAGGACCACAGTTGCTTCACAGTGGGAGCATCCATATTTTCATCTTTTAACACACTTCACTGTAAGTCAACCCAACTTTACAGCAATATACAAATAACCCACCACAGTCAATACCCACTACGGTTTCACCAGTCTCACCCAGTCAGGATGGTGAGTGCCAGCAACTGAGTTTTTTGTGGCCCCAAAAGGTGGGTCAACTCTTAATGTCCAGCCCAGCATCCCATCAAATTGGACATTGAATCAATGAAAACACTCACTGCAACCAGACAGTGCCACTACTGCAGGCATTCCCCAAAATGGCAGCCTCACAGAGAGAGCAGGGGGGATTAAATATGGAGCCAAAATGGTAGCCGTAAGTGATAAATAAACGTAAATGGCCCCACAGTTTCCCAATTCACAGGCCAAACTGTCCTAGTCTTTAATCTCTGCGACTGCTCCAAATGAACATTCAAAGTCCTTGTGTACAGCACATTGAGTTAAATGTAGCAAAGCAAAATCCCTCTATCTGAAAATATGTGGCTGGAGTTCCACTCAAAAGGAATATTTAATGCGTTCCCCTTTGTTCAGATTCCGAGACACGTCCCAACTGAGCCACACAGGACCTCAAATCCTCCTTCAAACACTCCATACACTCATTCAAATATATTTTTTCTTGGTCTTCAAATGACTCAGGCAGTTTGTGTGTGTGTGTGTGTGTGTGTGTGTGTGTGTGTGTGTGTGTGTGTGTAGCCTGGACAGAAAGTGTCATTAGAGGAAGGAGTCGTGTATGTGCATGTGTCAGCGTGTGTGTGTGTGTGTGTGCATGTGTGTGAGTGTATGAAAACTCCCTTTTTCAGGACAATGTCTTTCAAAGATAATTTATATAAATCCAAATAACTTCACAGATCTTCATTGTAAAGGGTTTAAACACTGTTTCCCATGCTTGTTCAATGAAACATAAACAATGAATGAACATGCACCTGTGGAATGGTCGTTAAGACACTAACAGCTTACAGACGGTAGGCAATTAAGGTCACAGTTATGAAAACTTAGGACACTAAAGAGGCCTTTCTACTGACTCTGAAAAACACCAAAAGAAAGATGCCCAGAGTCCCTGCTCATCTGCGTGAACGTGCCTTAGGCATGCTGCACGGAGGCATGAGGACTGCAGATGTGGCCAGGGCAATAAATTGCAATGTCCGTCCTGTGAGAGACGCCTAAGACAGTGCTACAGGGAGACAGGATGGACAGCTGATTGTCCTCGCAGTGGCAGACCACATGTATCAACACCTACACACCTCCTTCGTCGAAGGAATGAGCGTTACACCGAGGCCTGTACTCTGGAGCGGGATCGATTTGGAGGTGGAGGGTCCGTCATGGTCTGGGGCATCATCGGACTGAGCTTGTTGTCATTGCAGGCCATCTCAACGCTGTGTGTTACAGGGAAGACATCCTCCTCCCTCATGTGGTACTCTTCCTGCAGGCTCATCCTGACATGACCCTCCAGCAAGACACTGCCACCAGCCATACTGCTCGTTCTGTGCGTGATTTCGTGCAAGACAGAAATGTCAGTGTTCTGCCACGGCCAGCGAAAAGCCCGGATCTCAATCCCATTGAGCACATCTGGTACCTGTTGGATCGGAGGGTGAGGGCTAGGGTAATTTCCCCCAGAAATGTCCGGGAACTTGCAGGTGCCTTGGTGGAAGAGCGGGGTAACATCTCACCGCAAGAACTGGCAAATCTGGTACAGTCCATGAGAAGATGCACTGCAGCACTTAATGCAGCTGGTGGCCACACCAGATACTGACTGTTACTTTTACTTTTAACCCCCCCCTTTGTTCAGGGACACATTTTTCAATTTCTGTTAGTCTGTGGAACTTGTTCAGTTTTTGTCTGTTGTTGAATCTTGTTATGTTAACGTTTCTTTTTTTTACTGAGTTTATGTATCCTGACGTGTGTCAGTGTGTGCGCTTTTATCCTGGTGTGTCAGAATGTGTGTGTGAGTGTGTTTGTGTGCGTGCGTGCGTGTGTGTATGCCTGTGTGTGTGTGTATGGACATTTGTTAATGGTTAGGCAGGCTCTCTCTCTTTCTCCAAAACACCCCAGAGCTTGGCTCCTTTAGTACTTCACACAGCCGTCAGTCCCTCATTAACGATGTTCTCTCATCAGATGTTCTTAACACAAATAGAGTGTTTGATATTTTAATCAGGCAGGGCTTAGTTAGAGACAATGGACATGACAAATGTCACAACATTATGTGGTGTTATGTGAGGAAATGATTAAAGATCCATAGTGTGAAATGATTAAAGATCCAAATGATGATAGACTGGTGTGAGTGTTTATTTAGGGGTTCTGTGTGTATGTGATATATGTTTAATGAGTAACAAATTGACATTGCAGCATTGACGGCTATGAGTTAATAGTTTTATTGTCATTCATGATTCACAATGGACACACAGAAACACACAGAAACACACACACACACACACACACACACACACACACACACACACACACACACACACACACACACACACACACACTGGCCACCAACCCCACCCACAGCTTTTGCTCTCCACCATCACTCCAGGTCATCTCCAATTAAGCAGGGGAGATCGAGGTACCAAATAATGGATTCCATTACAAATGTATCAATGTTGAACCACTCACCTTCATTAAGGTGATTACAGTTTTTTACAATCACCTTGGCACTCATTTTGGAACCTTGATGTCATTTTTCAAAACTCTAGACACAAAACTCACAACCAGTGATCAAAACGCCATTTTTTCCAAACTCTAACACTTTCCAATTGCTTGGATACAATACACATAAAGCTAAGATCATTTGTTCATTGAACTAAAATCACCTGTTCAAAATGACACAACTTAACATCCAAGTATTATCATTTCAAAATGCAATTCACACTTTACATCTGAGATGACTGTCTATTCAATTCATTACAATGAACTAACTATCAATTGAAACAACTGCTCAAAATGATAAGAAACTGTTGCGTTACTCTTAATGCATAGTTTTATGGTAACTGACAAAGAATATTTCAGATCATGAAAGTTTCAGGATAATAAGATCCATTGACACCAATTACCGTGGAACATGAACCAATTGGACTACATTATCTATGGATGTAATATTTCATCATCATTCTTTATCAGACACTGTTTTCTATGGTCCCATGTACCACTTTTCCAGACCATGTTTTCAGATTTGACATTACTGTACACACTTTATTAGGTACACCTATCTAGTACTGGGTAGGACCGCCTTTTGCCTCAACAACAGCCTGAATTATTCACGGTGTTGTACGTTAAGATATGCCCTTCTGCACACCACTGTTTTAAACAGCTGTTATTTGAGCATGTGTGGCCTTTCTGTTATCTTGAATGAGTCTGGACATTCTCCTCTGACCTCTCTCATTAACAAGGTGTTTTTGCCCACAGAACTGCCGCTCACTGAATGTGTTTTGTTTATCGCACCATTCTCTGTAAACTCTAGAGACTGTAGTGCGTAAAAATCCCAGGAGGGCAGCTGTTTCTGAGATGCTCGAATCACCATGTGTGGCATCAACAATCAGACCACGGTCAAAGTTGCTTAGACTACTCATCTTGCCCGTTCTAATGTTTGGTCGAACAACATCTAAAGCTCTTCTACTCTATATACTCTATATATTGAGTTGGAGGCAGCCACATGATTCGCTGTTCGAATGTAACCTTCCTTGATGAGCTAAATCATGTCTGTAGAGCTGATAGCATGACCTATGTCATTTCGTGGGATAATGTCAGGTTCCACCATGCTCAATTGGTGCAAGCATGGTTTCAGGCCCAACCACAATTTACCACCCTATATTTACCCCCATTCCTTCCTTTCCTTAACCCGATTGAGGAATTTTTCTCCACGTGGAGGTGGAAGGTATATGAAAGGCGCCCTCACGAACAAGCCGCCCTTCTCGAGGCCATGGATGATGCATGCAATGACATCACGGCAGACCAGTTTCGGGCCTGGATTCGCCATGCAATGACATCACGGCAGACCAGTGTCGGGCCTGGATTCGCCATGCCCAAAGATTCTTCCCAAGATGTTTGGCTAATGAAAACATCCATTGTGATGCGGATGAGAAGCTGTGGCCAAATCCACATGACAGGGTTGAGGGAAATATAGAAGTACAGTAATCAATCCTTTGTTTTGCTTTTTACAGTAAGCCAGGTGCGGAACACTGCAGTGATGTTTTACAGTAAGCCAGGTGAGGAACACTGCAGTGATGTTTTACAGTAAGCCAGGTGCGGAACACTGCAGTGATGTTTTACAGTAAGCCAGGTGAGGAACACTGCAGTGATGTTTTACAGTAAGCCAGGTGAGGAACACTGCAGTGATGTTTTACAGTAAGCCAGGTGAGGAACACTGCAGTGATGTTTTACAGTAAGCCAGGTGAGGAACACTGCAGTGATGTTTTACAGTAAGCCAGGTGAGGAACACTGCAGTGATGTTTTACAGTAAGCCAGGTGAGGAACACTGCAGTGATGTTTTACAGTAAGCCAGGTGAGGAACACTGCAGTGATGTTTTACAGTAAGCCAGGTGAGGAACACTGCAGTGATGTTTTACAGTAAACCAGGTGAGGAACACTGCAGTGATGTTTTACAGTAAGCCAGGTGAGGAACACTGCAGTGATGTTTTACAGTAAGCCAGGTGAGGAACACTGCAGTGATGTTTTACAGTAAGCCAGGTGAGGAACACTGCAGTGATGTTTTACAGTAAGCCAGGTGCGGAACACTGCAGTTGAAGTTTTACTGTAGTTTTTTTCTTTTTTTGTGGCTAATTATTTTTGCTTTGATTCAAAGAAACCTGTTGTGATTTTATTGAATTTCATCAATACATTTAATATTTTGTTCAATGATTCCACTGTGTCTGTAGTATTCTCTCTACTAGTCCTTTTACAGTGATGTATTTACATGTAGTGGCATAATGAAACATGTGTCACATATTTTGTACTACAATATTTACAGTTTTCTCCAACTGCTTACACACAAAATCTTTTCATGTCACACCATTTTTGAAACCTCTCACTCAAAGTGCAAAACTACACACCAAATATCCAAAACCATAAGCTATTTCTCAGCCTTTGACTCAGTTGTCAATTGCATAAAACACTTTTTTCAAAACACTATTCAAAACACTATTCAGTGTCTGACAATTCTCTACCTAAAACACAAAAATCTAACAGGAAGTGACTTGCTTTCCTTTTCCAAACACAACTAATCAAAATGCTACACTTATTCACCAGGTCACACACACACTCCTCACATGTGCAAACACTAATGGCTTAACTGATCACTAACCAATCACTGCTTTGCTGTAGTATAGGCCTATAAATAGGTCCAATGTCAGATTACATGTTTTGTACAATGGATTCCAACAATGGACAGAGAGCAAGGGGAGTAGGAGGGAGAGGAAGAGGAAGAAGAGGATGAGGGCAAAGAAGAAAAGGAAGGAGAGCCATCTCTGATGAGATTAGGGCAACACTTGTTGATCATGTGATCAACCACGGTTTGACCATGAGAGAGGCCAGCCCAACTTGTGTAGATTTACAGTGGCGTCCATATTTCGAACCTTCAGAAATGAGAAAGGTATGCAACTATCTAATGACTCTTTTAGCATTACAGTAAAGTACTGTAAAATACGAATGAGTGCATAGTATTGCATAAAGATTTGTAACTCTAAGCCATCCATTTACTGCACTGCATTGAATGAATGAGGTTGGTTATCATGCTGTACTACATTTTTTTGTACATTGTTTACAGTTCCTATGCTGAACACATACTGTGTTTGAATTCTGTACAGAGTGGAAAGGCAAAGACATCATGGAGGACGAGGACGCTTGTTTACAGATGTACAAGAGACTGCAATTATAAATATGGTTTTGGCCAACAATGCAATTAGGATTCGAGAGATAAGAGAGCATATCATGAATAATGACACCATATTTAACAACATCAATGCTGTAAGCCTGTCGACCACACAACACATCCTCCAACGGCACCGAGTGACGATGAAACAACTTTACAAGGTGTCATTTGAGAGAAACTCTGACAGTCAAGAATATGCGACATGACTTTGTAGAGGTATGTATGCAACACTACTTCCAGTACTTCAGACATACCATACATCTGTATATCCTTTTGTCTGTTACAGAGAGTATTGGAGCTGGATGCCCATGTAATTCGCCATTAATGTATTTATGTGGAAGAGGTTGACTTCAACCTCACCAAAACCAGGCGCAGCGGAAGAAATGTAATAGGACAGAGGGCCATTACCAATGTCCCTGGACAGCATGGGGGTAATATAACTGTGTGCTGCCATCACTCAAAACGGGGTCCTCCATCACAATGCCACACTGGGTCCGTACAACACCGGCCATATGCTCACTTTTCTGGATGCAATTTACACAATGCTTGTCCCTGATCCAGATCAGGAGCCTGCTGGATTAGTGGTTTTATGGGACAATGTTAGTTTTCACCGGGCTGTTCTGGTCCAAAACTGGTTTTCCACCCATCCACAATTTGTAGTTTTGTACCTACCCCCATATTCACCTTTTCTAAAGCCCATAGAGGAATTATTCTCAGCCTGGCGCTGGAAAGTGTATGATCGCCAACCCTATGCCCGCATGCCGCTTCTCCAGGCAATGGAGGACGCATGTGGACGCATGTGGGGACATAGAGGTTGCCTCTGTCCAAGGTTGGATACACCATGCTAGGAGATACTTCCCTCCATGTGGGGACACAGAGGTTGCCTCTGCCCAAGGTTGGATACGCCATGCTAGGAGATACTTTCCTCGATGTTTGGCAAGAGAAAACGTATCTTGTGATGTAGACAAAGTATTGTGGCCAGACCCAGGCCGGAGAAGAGATGAAGCGTAGCTTAGCACTGGTGATTGCCCCTGCCCCCCCGGGACCTCCCACACACAATTGTGTTCTTTACTGTATTCTAAAGAATGTACTTTTGGTTTACATATATTTATGGTTTTTGTTGTATGCTACTGTATACAACAGTAATGTTTGGCCTAATAAATATTTTCTCTTTCTACATTGCATTGTGTTTACAGTGTACTTATTACCCCTCTCAGCAGATGACTTTCACTGTAGAACATTGTATTGGTGTTTACAGTGTACTTGTTACCCCTCTCAGCAGATTACTTTCACTGTAGAACATTGTATTGGTGTTTACAGTGTACTTGTTACCCCTCTCAGCAGATTACTTTCACTGTAGAACATTGTATTGGTGTTTACAGTGTACTTATTAGCCCTCTCAGCAGATTACTTTCACTGTAGAACATTGTATTGGTGTTTACAGTGTACTTGTTACCCCTCTCAGCAGATTACTTTCACTGTAGAACATTGTATTGAAATGTAGATATAAGCCTATGAAAGACCAAAGAGCTTTAGATTTAGAACAACAGTGTTTACATGGTATATCCAGAAATGTACTATTATGAAAGCAGTGTTTGCCATTTGATGCAAATGCTTCATTCTGACATGTGTTCATGGCATTTTGAATGCAGTGGTACATTTTGAAGGAGATGTGAGGCATTTTGCATTTTGTGTGTGCAGTTTTGGGAATTGTGTGTAGAGTTCTGAAAAATTTAGACATTTTTGAAAACTTGTGTTTGGAAAAAAGTAATGATTGTTCATGTTACGATAGACTAGGAGTGGTGGGTGGAATCAGGCGCAGGGTTCAGTCGTTTGTCAAATTTATTCACCGGCGCAACAAAAACGGTCACGCCAACACACAGGGCGTATACAAGTTACCAGTCCAAACAACAGGACAAAAATAGTCCGGAGAATAAAGACACAAACATATAACACCATCCAACACAGAGTAACAAGAAACAAGCCCGCACAAATACCCAGCGGGCCTAGTGCCCTTAAATAACCTACAAACAAATCCTAATACAAAACAGGTGTACCCAATTACCCAATAACCCAAAACAAACGGAAAGGGAATCGATGGCAGCTAATAGACGACGACCGCCGAGCACCGCCCGAACAGGAAGAGGCACCATCTTCGGCGAGGTTCGTGACAGTTCAAACAACTACACAGTGAAACTATCGGTATCTTGTGTGTGGGTGATCTAAATGAATGTTCCTATGGTACTTCATGATAAATGAGTTATTTGAACCAATGATTCTGCAAGTGCAAGGTTTCTTTAAAGATATGAATGCACAATCCAATGTTTTGAACATTGGACAGCCTGTGTTACAAGTGATGACCATTTTGAGTTTTGTGTCTAGAGTTTTGAAAAATGACCACAAGGTTCTAAAATTAGTGCCAAAGTGATTGTAAAAAACGGTATGTTTACCAGCTATAGAATATTAACACCTGAACACACCAGGAGTATTTATACGGCTGTCCTGGGATCATAAACTTCCCTGCCCCCTGTTCCCTGGTTTCCCGGGGCGATAACAGATTAGAACGTAATGTGGACTGATCTCCACTCTCTCCCTCACAGGCCCGGCCGTGATAGAACCCTACTGCTCACTGCAGTGCACTCATCTCCACACACACAGGGTTACCGGTGTGTGTGTGTGTGTGTGTGAGAGAGAGAGAGAGAGAGAGTGCAAGACTGTGTATGAGTGTGTCTGTCACTGTATGTTTGTGTGTGTGTGTGTGTGAGCGAGAGAGAGAGAGTGTGCAATATTGTGTATGAGTGTGTCTGTCACTGTGTATGTTTGTGTGTGCGTGAGTGTGTGTGTGTGTGTGTGTGTGTGTGTGTGTGTGTGAGAGAGAGAGAGAGAGTGTGCAAGACTGTGTATGAGTGTGTCTGTCACTGTGTATGTTTGTGTGTGCGTGCGTGTATGCACATGTTTGTGTGTGTATGCACATGTTTATGCGTATGTGCATGCGAACGCATGCGGGTGTGTATTTGAAACACATAGTAGCACTTGATACACATAGCAGTATGGCTGTCCCCCTTTTGGTTTTTAGTTTATTATTATTTTTTAATCTTAGAGATCTTTCTGCAAGATTCATTCCTCTCTTCCCATCTCTAGGCTGTCAACTCTGGGTTCGTAGTCATTTTTTACTGGTCGCTCTTCCTGAGGACAGGAGACTGATTGAGTTGTGGCCTTTTTCTGAATGGGTAAAAACGGGATTAATGTACAACCCCCAGAACCCCCAGGACAATACAGCGGGGTAAAACAGGCCCTACAGGCAAAACAAATAAGAATAGTTTATAAACAAAAGGAGTTACTTTAGAATAGGTCAGGAGTCTGATGTATTGTGTGTACCCTTTACTGTGTGTGTGTGTGTTTGTGTGTGTGTGTGTGTGTGTGTGTGTGTGTGTGTGTGTGTCAAAGATTAACCCCCAAAAAACTGATGAGAAGTGATACAGAGTTGTTTCTTTCATGTCGAAAATAACTTTAAAAAAGGTCTTTTAAATTACTGATTTTGCAAATACCAATTAACTTGAAGGTTAATGATGACTATATTGCGCAATTGCGTTGCTGTACCTCGAGGAAGATCTGATTAGACAGGGACAAAGAGCGACAAGTTCGATGCAGCCTTCTACACATCACTCCAACCCACATTTAACTGAAACGGTGTCTGCCAGGACTAAACTCACACTCACTCAAGTCCCCCCATAAGGCACCAGTGCCAGATACTGGGTGGCATATGATTAAGATACGACTTTATCACTGGAGCCCTCCATTCATCTATTGGCTTAGCTTTTTCAGCCTCCTAAATGGGACGTTCAGGAGATAAAGCCATGGAATAGAGGGAAACGACTGAATGGGAGAGAGGAGGAATCGCAGAGACGGAGGTGTGTGTTACCTTTTTTCAAAAACATCACTCAACTCTTAATTTATGCTGGCCCAGACAATCTATTGTTTAATGACTATTGATTTACATGTTTATTGACCAATGATTGACCAATAATGACGTCATTAGTCAATCATGTCGGATTGCATTAGTTTCAATAGGGATCTCTCCCAAATGGCGCCCTATGACCCTACATGGGCCCTGGTCAAAATTAAAGCAGTATATAGGGAATAGGGTGCCACTTAGAACTCTGTCCTGAGGTCCCCCCTGAACGCATGTTTTGGTTGTGCTTTGACCTAGCACTAAAGAGCTGATTCAAATAACCAACTCATTATCAAGCTTTGTTCATTTGAAACAGCTGTGTAGTTCTAGGTTAAAAACCAAAACGTGCACCCACTGAGTTTGGGAAACCCTGGCCTAGAGTATCACTAATGGGATGAGGCATCAATCAATCTATCATCAAGTCATAAGAAACCTGCACTCACGGGCAAGCAGGAGAGGGAAGGGGCTCTGTGGGGGCTTGAGGAACGAACATTCTCAACAAAGACAAGAATTACTCATACTGAATTCTCATGAACTTCTCCTCTCTACTCCCTCTTCCTCACCCCATCCCTCCATCCCAGTCCCTCTCCTCCCCTAGCCGCACCGTGCTGAATGTCTGATTAAGCACACATGGATTAGCGCAGGCTTATTCGTATCCCGTCAGCATTGACCTGCACTCTCCCCACCTTCCCCCACCTCATCCCCTCTCCACCTACCCATTTTAGCCACCCACTCTCTTCTCTCCCTCCTCCCTCCTCTCTCCCAACGCCTCCTCCCAGCCACCATGACACAACGACTGAAATGGATTAACAAGCACAATATTTCTGCCATGAAAAGGAAATCACTGAACACTTGTCATTGACCCCCCACTTCCCCACGACCTATCCACAGGGCCCACCACAGCCCTTTCTACAGTCGCACAGGGCAGCCCCCTGTCCCAACCCACCTCTCATATTTGCATTTCTTTACATAGCCGATCAGGCAGTTCTCTGGCTTTATAATGTAACTAACTACCTTGATACACACACACGCACGCAGACAGGAGTGTACACACACACATACACACACACAAAAATTCAAGGAAACGTGCAGTATAATACAGAGCCATGAGTGCATAGAACTCCCTTCCATCTTGTATACAGTATAATACAGAGCCATGAATGCATGGAACTCCCTTCCATCTCATATACAGTATAATACAGAGCCATGAGTGCATGGAACTCCCTTCCATCTTATATACAGTATAATACAGAGCCATGAGTGCATGGAACTCCCTTCCATCTTATATACAGTATAATACAGAGCCACGAGGGCATGGAACTCCCTTCCATCTTATAAACAGTATAATACAGAGCCATGAGTGCATGTAACTCCCTTCCATCTTATATACAGTATAATACAGAGCCACGAGTGCATGGAACTCCCTTCCATCTTATATACAGTATAATACAGAGCCATGAGTGCATGGAACTCCCTTCTATCTTATATACAGTATAATACAGAGCCATGAGGGCATAAAATCCCCTTCTTGTCATGTATTGTCATGTTGTGTCTTGTTTCTGTCCTTTCCCTTCACCCTGTCTCCCTCTGCTGGTCGTTATTAGGTTACCTTTTCTCCCCCTCTTTCCCCCAGCTGTTCCTTGTCTCCTCCTAACTACCTCGTCACCCCTTTTCCCACCTGTTCCCTTTTTCCCTCTGATTAGTCCTCTATATCTCTCTCTGTTTTTGTTTCTGTCTTTGTCGGATTCTTGTTTGTGTTATTCATGCCTGAACCAGACTATCGTCATGTTTGCTGCAACCTTGTCCTGTCCTGTCGGAATCTGCCGGTCCATCTGAGCCTACGTATGTTTTGTTATTAAAGAAGCCCTGTTTACGTTAGTTCGCTTTTGGGTCCTCATTCACGCACCTTAACAGAAGAATCCGACCAAGAATGGACCCAGCGACTTCGGATCCTCTCCACTCAGCCGTCGAGATCCAGGGAGCGATGCTAGGCAGACACGAGCAGGAATTGTCTGCTGCTCGACATGCCGTTGAGACCCTGGCCACCCAAGTCTCCAACCTCACAGAACAGGTTCACCATCTCCGCCTCGATCCACCGGCCACTTCCAGGGCTTTCGAATCTCCGGAGCCCAGAATCAATAACCCGCCGTGTTACTCTGGGGAGCCCACTGAATGCCGCTCGTTCCTCACCCAGTGTGATATTGTGTTTTCTCTCCAGCCCAACACTTACTCCAGGAGCACTGCTCGTGTCGCCTACGTCATATCTCTCCTTACTGGACGGGCTCGTGAGTGGGGCACGGCAATCTGGGAGGCAAGGGCTGAGTGTACTAACCAGTATCAGGACTTTAAGGAGGAGATGATACGGGTTTTTGATCGATCTGTTTTTGGGGAGGAGGCTTCCAGGGTCCTGTCTTCCCTATGTCAAGGTAATCGATCCATAACAGACTACTCTATTGAGTTTCGCACTCTTGCTGCCTCCAGTGGCTGGAACGAGCCGGCTTTGCTCGCTCGTTTTCTGGAGGGTCTCCGCGCAGAGGTAAAGGATGAGATTCTCTCCCGGGAGGTTCCTTCCAGCGTGGATTCCTTGATTGAACTCGCTGTTCGCATTGAGCGACGGGTTGATCTTCGTCACCGAGCTCGTGGAAAGGAGCTCGCGTTCTCCGTTGCCCCCCTCTCCGCATCACTACCATCTTCCTCTGCCGGCTCGGGTGCTGAGCCTATGCAGCTGGGAGGTATCCGCATCTCGACTAAGGAGAGGGAACGGAGAATCACCAACCGCCTCTGTCTCTATTGCGGTTCTGCTGGTAATTTTGTCACTTCATGTCCAGTAAAAGCCAGAGCTCATCAGTAAGCGGAGGGCTACTGGTGAGCGCTACTACTCCTGTCTCTCCTTCAAGATCCTGCACTACCTTGTCGGTCCATCTACGCTGGACCGGTTCGTCAGCTTCCTGCAGTGCCTTAATAGACTCTGGGGCGGAGGGCTGTTTTATGGACGAGACCTGGGCTCGGGAACATGACATTCCTCTCAGACAGTTAAGGGAGTCCACGGCCTTGTTCGCCCTGGATGGTAGTCCTCTCCCCAGGATTCAGCGTGAGACGCTACCTTTAACCCTCACTGTTTCTGGTAATCATAGCGAAACCATTTCTTTTTTAATTTTTCGTTCACCTTTTACACCTGTTGTTTTGGGCCATCCCTGGCTAGTTTGTCATAATCCTTCCATTAATTGGTCTAGTAATTCTATCCTCTCCTGGAACGTCTCTTGTCATGTGAAATGTTTAATGTCTGCTATCCCTCCTGTTTCCTCTGTCTCTTCTTCACAGGAGGAGCCTGGTGATTTGACAGGGGTGCCGGAGGAATATCACGATCTGCGCACGGTGTTCAGTCGGTCCAGGGCCACCTCTCTTCCTCCACACCAGTCGTATGATTGTAGTATTGATCTCCTTCCGGGAACCACTCCCCCCCGGGGTAGACTATACTCTCTGTCGGCTCCCGAACGTAAGGCTCTCGAAGATTATTTGTCTGTAGCTCTTGCCGCCGGTACCATAGTCCCCTCCTCCTCTCCCGCCGGAGCGGGGGTTTTTTTTGTTAAGAAGAAGGACGGGTCCCTGCGCCCCTGCATAGATTATCGAGGGCTGAATGACATAACAGTGAAGAATCGTTATCCGCTTCCTCTTATGTCTTCAGCCTTCGAGATCCTGCAGGGAGCCAGGTTTTTCACTAAGTTGGACCTTCGTAACGCTTACCATCTCGTGCGCATGGAGGGGGACGAGTGGAAGACGGCGTTTAACACTCCGTTAGGGCACTTTGAATACCGGGTTCTTCCTTTCGGCCTCGCTAACGCTCCAGCTGTCTTTCAGGCATTAGTCAATGATGTCCTGAGAGACATGCTGAACATCTTTGTTTTCGTTTACCTTGACGATATCCTGATTTTTTCACCGTCACTCCAGATTCATGTTCAGCACGTTCGACGTGTCCTCCAGCGCCTTTTAGAGAATTGTCTTTTTGTGAAGGCTGAGAAGTGCTCTTTTCATGCCTCCTCCGTCACATTTCTCGGTTCTGTTATTTCCGCTGAAGGCATTAAGATGGATCCCGCTAAGGTCCAAGCTGTCATTGATTGGCCCGTCCCTAAGTCACGCGTCGAGCTGCAGCGCTTTCTCGGCTTCGCGAACTTCTATCGTCGTTTCATCCGTAATTTCGGTCAGGTGGCAGCTCCTCTCACAGCCCTTACTTCTGTCAAGACGTGCTTTAAGTGGTCCGTTTCCGCCCAGGGAGCTTTTGATCTCCTCAAGAATCGTTTTACATCCGCACCTATCCTTGTTACACCTGACGTCACTAGACAGTTCGTTGTCGAGGTTGACGCGTCAGAGGTGGGCGTGGGAGCCATTCTTTCTCAGCGCTCCCTCTCTGACGACAAGGTCCACCCTTGCGCGTATTTTTCTCATCGCCTGTCGCCGTCGGAACGTAACTATGATGTGGGAAACCGCGAACTGCTCGCCATCCGCTTAGCCCTAGGCGAATGGCGACAGTGGTTGGAGGGGGCGACCGTTCCTTTTGTCGTTTGGACTGACCATAGGAACCTTGAGTACATCCGTTCTGCCAAACGACTTAATGCGCGTCAGGCGCGCTGGGCGCTGTTTTTCGCTCGTTTCGAGTTCGTGATTTCTTATCGTCCGGGCTCTAAGAACACCAAGCCTGATGCTTTATCTCGTCTCTTCAGTTCTTCAGTAGCCTCCACTGACCCCGAGGGGATTCTCCCTGAGGGGCGTGTTGTCGGGTTGACTGTCTGGGGAATTGAGAGGCAGGTAAAGCAAGCACTCACTCAAACTCCGTCGCCGCGCGCTTGTCCTAGGAACCTTCTTTTCGTTCCCGTTCCTACTCGTCTGGCCGTTCTTCAGTGGGCTCACTCTGCCAAGTTAGCCGGCCATCCTGGCGTTCGGGGTACGCTTGCTTCCATTCGCCAGCGTTTTTGGTGGCCCACCCGGGAGCATGACACGCGTCGCTTCGTGGCTGCTTGTTCGGTCTGCGCGCAGACTAAGTCCGGTAACTCCCCTCCTGCCGGCCGTCTCAGGCCGCTTCCCATTCCCTCTCGACCGTGGTCTCACATCGCCTTAGATTTTGTCACCGGACTGCCTTCGTCAGCGGGGAAGACTGTTATTCTTACGGTTGTCGACAGGTTCTCTAAGGCGGCTCATTTTATTCCCCTTGCTAAGCTTCCTTCTGCTAAAGAGACGGCACAAATCATCATCGAGAATGTTTTCAGAATTCATGGCCTTCCGTCAGACGTCGTTTCGGACAGAGGTCCGCAATTCACGTCTCAATTCTGGAGGGAGTTTTGCCGTTTGATTGGTGCTTCCGTCAGTCTCTCTTCCGGCTTTCACCCCCAGTCTAACGGTCAAGCAGAACGGGCCAATCAGACTATTGGTCGCATCTTACGCAGTCTTTCTTTTCGCAACCCTGCGTCTTGGTCAGAACAGCTCCCCTGGGCAGAATACGCCCACAACTCGCTTCCTTCGTCTGCGACCGGGCTATCTCCTTTTCAGAGTAGCCTCGGGTACCAGCCTCCGCTGTTCTCATCTCAGTTCGCCGAGTCCAGTGTCCCCTCCGCTCAGGCTTTTGTCCAACGTTGCGAGCGCACCTGGAAGAGGGTCAGGTCTGCACTTTGCCGTTATAGGGCGCAGACTGTGAGGGCTGCTAATAAGCGCAGAACTAAGAGTCCTAGATATTGTCGCGGTCAGAGAGTTTGGCTCTCCACTCAGAACCTTCCCCTTAAGACCGCTTCTCGCAAGTTGACCCCGCGGTTCATTGGTCCGTTCCGTATTGCTCAGATCATTAATCCTGTCGCAGTCCGACTTCTTCTTCCGCGATATCTTCGTCGCGTCCACCCGGTCTTCCATGTCTCCTGTGTCAAGCCCGTTCTTCGCGCCCCCGCTCGTCTCCCCCCCCCCCCCCCATCCTTGTCGAGGGCGCACCCATCTACAGGGTCCGTAGGATTTTGGACATGCGTCCTCGGGGCCGTGGTCATCAGTACCTAGTAGATTGGGAGGGGTACGGTCCTGAGGAGAGGAGTTGGGTTCCCTCTCGGGACGTGCTGGACCGTGCGCTGATCGATGATTTCCTCCGTTGCCGCCAGGTTTCCTCCTCGAGTGCGCCAGGAGGCGCTCGGTGAGTGGGGGGGTACTGTCATGTATTGTCATGTTGTGTCTTGTTTCTGTCCTTTCCCTTCACCCTGTCTCCCTCTGCTGGTCGTTATTAGGTTACCTTTTCTCCCCCTCTTTCCCCCAGCTGTTCCTTGTCTCCTCCTAACTACCTCGTCACCCCTTTTCCCACCTGTTCCCTTTTTCCCTCTGATTAGTCCTCTATATCTCTCTCTGTTTTTGTTTCTGTCTTTGTCGGATTCTTGTTTGTGTTATTCATGCCTGAACCAGACTATCGTCATGTTTGCTGCAACCTTGTCCTGTCCTGTCGGAATCTGCCGGTCCATCTGAGCCTACATATGTTTTGTTATTAAAGAAGCCCTGTTTACGTTAGTTCGCTTTTGGGTCCTCATTCACGCACCTTAACACTTCTATCTTATAGACAGTATAATACAGAGCCATGAGTGCATGGAACTCCCTTCCATCTTATATACAGTATAATACAGAGCCATGAGTGCATGGAACTCCCTTCCATCTTATATACAGTATAATACAGAGCCATGAGTGCATGGAACTCCCTTCCATCTTATATACAGTACAATTTAGACGTATATACAGTGTAATACAGAGCAATGAGTGCATGGAACTCCCTTCCATCTCATACACAGTATAATACAGAGCCATGAGTGCATAGAACTGCCTTCCATCTTATATACAGTATAATACAGAGCCATGAGTGCATGGAACTCCCTTCCATCTTATATACAGTATAATACAGAGCCACGAGGGCATGGAACTCCATTCCATCTTATATACAGTATAATACAGAGCCACGAGGGCATGGAACTCCCATCTTATATACAGTATAATACAGAGCCATGAGTGCATGGAACTCCCTTCTATCTTATATACAGTATAATACAGAGCCATGAGTGCATGGAACTCCCTTCCATCTTATATACAGTATAATACAGACGTATATACAGTGTAATTCAGAACCATGTGTGCATGGAACTCCCTTCCATCTTATATACAGTATAATACAGAGCCATGAGTGCATGGAACTCCCTTCCATCTTATAGACAGTATATTTAGACGTATATACAGTGTAATACAGAGCCATGAGTGCATGGAACTCCCTTCCATCTCATACACAGTATAATACAGAGCCATGAGTGCATAGAACTGCCTTCCATCTTATATACAGTATAATACAGAGCCATGAGTGCATGGAACTCCCTTCCATCTTATATACAGTATAATACAGAGCCATGAGTGCATGGAACTCCCTTCCATCTTATATACAGTACAATTTAGACGTATATACAGTGTAATACAGAGCCATGAGTGCATGGAACTCCTTTCCATCTCATACACAGTATAATACAGAGCCATGAGTGCATAGAACTGCCTTCCATCTCATATACAGTATAATACAGAGCCATGAGTGAATGGAACTCCCTTCCATCTTATATACAGTATAATACAGAGCCATGAGGGCATGGAACTCTCTTCCATCTTATATACAGTATAATACAGAGCCATGAGGGCATGGAACTCCCTTCCATCTTATATACAGTATAATACAGAGCAATGAGTGCATGGAACTCCCTTCTATCTTATATACAGTATAATACAGAGCCATGAGGGCATAAAACTCCCTTCTATCTTATATACAGTATAATACAGAGCCATGAGTGCATGGAACTCCCTTCCATCTTATATACAGTATAATACAGACATATATACAGTGTAATTCAGAGCCATGTGTGCATGGAACTCCCTTCCATCTTATATACAGTATAATACAGAGCCATGAGTGCATGGAACTCCATTCGATCTTATATACAGTATAATACAGACATATATACAGTGTAATTCAGAGCCATGTGTGCATGGAACTCCCTTCCATCTCATACACAGTATAATACAGAGCCATGAGTGCATAGAACTGCCTTCCATCTTATATACAGTATAATACAGAGCCATGAGTGCATGGAACTCCCTTCCATCTTATATACAGTATAATACAGAGCCATGAGTGCATGGAACTCCCTTCCATCTTATATACAGTACAATTTAGACGTATATACAGTGTAATACAGAGCCATGAGTGCATGGAACTCCTTTCCATCTCATACACAGTATAATACAGAGCCATGAGTGCATAGAACTGCCTTCCATCTCATATACAGTATAATACAGAGCCATGAGTGAATGGAACTCCCTTCCATCTTATATACAGTATAATACAGAGCCATGAGGGCATGGAACTCTCTTCCATCTTATATACAGTATAATACAGAGCCATGAGGGCATGGAACTCCCTTCCATCTTATATACAGTATAATACAGAGCAATGAGTGCATGGAACTCCCTTCTATCTTATATACAGTATAATACAGAGCCATGAGGGCATAAAACTCCCTTCTATCTTATATACAGTATAATACAGAGCCATGAGTGCATGGAACTCCCTTCCATCTTATATACAGTATAATACAGACATATATACAGTGTAATTCAGAGCCATGTGTGCATGGAACTCCCTTCCATCTTATATACAGTATAATACAGAGCCATGAGTGCATGGAACTCCATTCGATCTTATATACAGTATAATACAGACTTACATTCAGTGTAATACAGAGCCATGAGTCCATGTGTAACGGCGTTCGTCTGTAGGAGGAGGAGAAGCGGACCAAAGCGCAGCGTGGTGGTTATTCATATTTTAATAAATCACTACACATGAACAAACTAACGAAAACAAGAAATGTGAGAACGCAAAACAGTCCTATCCTGTGACGACAAACACAGTGACAGGAACAATCACCCACAAACACACAGTGAAACCCAGGCTACCTAAGTATGATTCTCAATCAGAGACAACTAATGACACCTGCCTCTGATTGAGAACCATACTAGGCCGAAAACATAGAAATGCCCCAAAACATAGAAAAACAAACAGACTGCCCACCCAACTCACGCCCTGACCATACTAAATAAATACAAAACAACAGAAATAGAGGTCAGAACGTGACAGTACCCCCCCCCCAAAGGTGCGGACTCCGGCCGCAAAACCTTGACCTATAGGGGAGGGTCTGGGTGGGCGTCTGTCCGCGGTGGCGGCTCTGGCGCGGGACGCGGACCCCACTTCACCATTGTCTTAGTCCGCCTTATTGTCCGCCTCCCTGGCTTACTCACCATGGCCACCCCTCTCAATGACCCCACTGGACAGAGGGGCTGCTCGGGACAGAGGGGCAGCTCGGGACAGAGGTGAAGCAGCTGCTCGGGACAGAGGGACAACTGCTCGGGACAGAGGGGCAGCTGCTCGGGACAGAGGGGCGATAGCAGCTTGGGACAGAGGGGCGATAGCAGCTCGGGACAGAGGGGCGATAGCAGCTCGGGACAGAGGGGCGATAGCAGCTCGGGACAGAGGGGCGATAGCAGCTCGGGACAGAGGGGCAGCTGCTCGGGACAGAGGGACAGCTGCTCGGGACAGAGGGGCGACAGCTGCTCTGGACAGAGGGGCAGCTGCTCGGGCGGCCCCTGGCTGACTGACGGCACTGGCGGCCCCTGGCTTACTGGCGGCCCCTGGCTGACTGGCGGCACTGGCGGCCCCTGGCTGACTGGCGGCACTGGCGGCCCCTGGCTGACTGGCGGCACTGGCGGCCCCTGGCTGACTGGCGGCCCCTGGCTGACTGGCGGCACTGGCGGCCCCTGGCTGACTGGCGGCACTGGCGGCCCCTGGCAGACGGGCGGCACTGGCGGCTCCTGGCAGACGGGCGGCACTGGCGGCTCCTGGCAGACGGGCGGCACTGGCGGCTCCTGGCAGACGGGCGGCACTGGCGACTCCTGGCAGACGGGCGGCACTGGCGGCGCTGGGCAGACGGGCGGCGCTGGCGCCGCTGGGCAGACGGGAGGCTCAGCTGGCGCTGGGCAGACGGGAGGCTCAGCTGGCGCTGGGCAGACGGGAAGCTCAGCTGGCGCTGGGCAGACGGGAAGCTCCGGCAACGCTGGAGAAGAGGAAGGCCCTGGTAGCGCCGGAGAGGCGGGAGACTCCGGCAGCGGCGCCGGACAGGCGGGAGGCTCCGGCAGCGGCGCCGGACAGGCGGGAGGCTCCGGCAGAGGCGCCGGACAGGCGGGAGGCTCCGGCAGAGGCGCCGGACAGGCGGGAGGCTCCGGCAGAGGCGCCGGACAGGCGGGAGGCTCCGGCAGCGGCGCCGGACAGGCGGGAGGCTCCGGCAGAGGCGCCGGACAGGCGGGAGGCTCCGGCAGCGGCGCCGGACAGGCGGGAGGCTCCGGCAGCGGCGCCGGACAGGCGGGAGGCTCCGGCAGAGGCGCCGGACAGGCGGGAGGCTCCGGCAGAGGCGCCGGACAGGCGGGAGGCTCTGGCAGAGGCGCCGGACAGGCGGGAGGCTCCGGCAGCGCCGCCGGACAGGCGGGAGGCTCCGGCAGAGGCGCCGGACAGGCGGGAGGCTCCGGCAGAGGCGCCGGACAGGCGGGAGGTTCCGGCAGAGGCGCCGGACAGGCGGGAGGCTCCGGCAGCGGCGCCGGACAGGCGGGAGGCTCCGGCAGCGGCGCCGGACAGGCGGGAGGCTCCGGCAGAGGCGCCGGACAGGCGGGAGGCTCCGGCAGAGGCGCCGGACAGGCGGGAGGCTCCGGCAGCGGCGCCGGACAGGCGGGAGGCTCCGGCAGAGGCGCCGGACAGGTGGGAGGCTCCGGCAGCGCTGGAGAGGAGGAAGCCCCTGTAAGGATGGGCCGGAGAGACAGCCTGGTACGGGGGGCTGCCACCGGAGGGCTGGTGCGTGGAGGTGGTGACGGATAGACCGGGCCGTGCAGGCGCACTGGAGCTCTTGAGCACCGAGCCTGCCCAACCTTACCCGGTTGAATGGTCCCGGTCGCCCTGCCAGTGCGGCGAGGTGGAATAGCCCGCACTGGGCTATGCAGGCGAACCGGGGACACCGTGCGCAAGGCTGGTGCCATGTAAGCCGGCCCAAGGAGACGCACTGGAGACCAGATGCGTAGAGCCGGCTTCATGGCACTTGGCTCGATGCCCACTCTAGCCCGGCCGATACGCGGAGCTGGAATGTACCGCACCGGGCTGTGCACCCGCACTGGGGACACCGTGCGCTCCACAGCATAACACGGTGCCTGCCCGGTCTCTCCAGCCCCCCGGTAACCACAGGAAGTTGGCTCAGGTCTCCTACCTGGAGTAGCCATACTCCCTGTTAGCCCCCCCCCAAGAAATTTTTGGGGCTGACTCCCGGGCTTCCATCCACGACGCCGCGCTGCCTCCTCATACCAGCGCCTCTCCGCTTTCGCCGCCTCCAGTTCTTCTTTGGGACGGCGATATTCTCCTGGCTGAGCCCAGGGTCCTCTTCCGTCTAATTCCTCCTCCCATGTCCATACCTCCTCGCGCTGCTCCTGCTGCTGCTTTCTCCGTTGCCCATTACCACACCGCTTGGTCCTGTTGTGGTGGGTGATTCTGTAACGGCGTTCGTCTGTAGGAGGAGGAGAAGCGGACCAAAGCGCAGCGTGGTGGTTATTCATATTTTAATAAATCACTACACATGAACAAACTAACGAAAACAAGAAATGTGAGAACGCAAAACAGTCCTATCCTGTGACGACAAACACAGTGACAGGAACAATCACCCACAAACACACAGTGAAACCCAGGCTACCTAAGTATGATTCTCAATCAGAGACAACTAATGACACCTGCCTCTGATTGAGAACCATACTAGGCCGAAAACATAGAAATGCCCCAAAACATAGAAAAACAAACAGACTGCCCACCCAACTCACGCCCTGACCATACTAAATAAATACAAAACAACAGAAATAGAGGTCAGAACGTGACACCATGGAACTCCATTCAATCTTATATACAGTATAATACAGACTTACATTCAGTGTAATACAGAGCCATGAGTGCATGGAACTGCCTTCCATCTGGAATTCCCTTTCATCTTATGTACAGTGTAATACAGAGCAATGAGTGCATGAAACTCCCTTCCATCTTATATTCAGTATGACACAGAGCCATGAGTGCATGGAACTCCCTTCCATCTCATATATAGTATAATACAGAGCCATGAGACTATGGGAATCCCTTCCATCTCATACACAGTATAATACAGAGCCATGAGTGCATGGAACTCCCTTCTATCTTATATACAGTATAATACAGAGCCACAAGGGCATGGAACTCCCTTCCATCTTATATATAGTATAATACAGAGCCATGAGTGCATGGAACTCCCTTCCATCTTATATACAGTATAATACAGAGCCATGAGTCCATGGAACTCCCTTCAATCTCATATACAGTATAATACAGAGCCATGAGTGCATGGAACTCCCTTCTATCTTATATACAGTATAATACAGAGCCATGAGTGCATGGAACTCCCTTCCATCTTATATACAGTATAATACAGAGCCATGAGTGCATGGAACTCCCTTCCATCTTATATACAGTATAATACAGAGCCATGAGTGCATGGAACTCCCTTCCATCTTATATACAGTATAATACAGAGCCACGAGGGCATGGAACTCCCTTCCATCTTATAAACAGTATAATACAGAGCCATGAGTGCATGTAACTCCCTTCCATCTTATATACAGTATAATACAGAGCCACGAGGGCATGGAACTCCCTTCCATCTTATATACAGTATAATACAGAGCCATGAGTGCATGGAACTCCCTTCTATCTTATATACAGTATAATACAGAGCCATGAGGGCATAAAATCCCCTTCTATCTTATAGACAGTATAATACAGAGCCATGAGGGCATAAAACTCCCTTCTATCTTATATACAGTATAATACAGAGCCATGAGTGCATGGAACTCCCTTCCATCTTATATACAGTATAATACAGACATATATACAGTGTAATTCAGAGCCATGTGTGCATGGAACTCCCTTCCATCTTATATACAGTATAATACAGAGCCATGAGTGCATGGAACTCCATTCGATCTTATATACAGTATAATACAGACTTACATTCAGTGTAATACAGAGCCATGAGTGCATGGAACTCCATTCAATCTTATATACAGTATAATACAGACTTACATTCAGTGTAATACAGAGCCATGAGTGCATGGAACTGCCTTCCATCTGGAATTCCCTTTCATCTTATGTACAGTGTAATACAGAGCAATGAGTGCATGAAACTCCCTTCCATCTTATATTCAGTATGACACAGAGCCATGAGTGCATGGAACTCCCTTCCATCTCATATATAGTATAATACAGAGCCATGAGAGCATGGGAATCCCTTCCATCTCATACACAGTATAATACAGAGCCATGAGTCCATGGAACTCCCTTCCATCTCATATACAGTATAATACAGAGCCATGAGTGCATGGAACTCCCTTCTATCTTATATACAGTATAATACAGAGCCATGAGTGCATGGAACTCCCTTCCATCTTATATACAGTATAATACAGAGCCATGAGTGCATGGAACTCCCTTCCATCTTATATACAGTATAATACAGAGCCATGAGTGCATGGAACTCCCTTCCATCTTATATACAGTATAATACAGAGCCACGAGGGCATGGAACTCCCTTCCATCTTATAAACAGTATAATACAGAGCCATGAGTGCATGTAACTCCCTTCCATCTTATATACAGTATAATACAGAGCCACGAGGGCATGGAACTCCCTTCCATCTTATATACAGTATAATACAGAGCCATGAGTGCATGGAACTCCCTTCTATCTTATATACAGTATAATACAGAGCCATGAGGGCATAAAATCCCCTTCTATCTTATAGACAGTATAATACAGAGCCATGAGTGCATGGAACTCCCTTCCATCTTATATACAGTATAATACAGAGCCATGAGTGCATGGAACTCCCTTCCATCTTATATACAGTATAATACAGAGCCATGAGTGCATGGAACTCCCTTCCATCTTATATACAGTACAATTTAGACGTATATACAGTGTAATACAGAGCAATGAGTGCATGGAACTCCCTTCCATCTCATACACAGTATAATACAGAGCCATGAGTGCATAGAACTGCCTTCCATCTTATATACAGTATAATACAGAGCCATGAGTGCATGGAACTCCCTTCCATCTTATATACAGTATAATACAGAGCCACGAGGGCATGGAACTCCATTCCATCTTATATACAGTATAATACAGAGCCATGAGTCCATGGAACTCCCTTCCATCTCATATACAGTATAATACAGAGCCATGAGTGCATGGAACTCCCTTCTATCTTATATACAGTATAATACAGAGCCATGAGTGCATGGAACTCCCTTCCATCTTATATACAGTATAATACAGAGCCATGAGTGCATGGAACTCCCTTCCATCTTATATACAGTATAATACAGAGCCATGAGTGCATGGAACTCCCTTCCATCTTATATACAGTATAATACAGAGCCACGAGGGCATGGAACTCCCTTCCATCTTATAAACAGTATAATACAGAGCCATGAGTGCATGTAACTCCCTTCCATCTTATATACAGTATAATACAGAGCCACGAGGGCATGGAACTCCCTTCCATCTTATATACAGTATAATACAGAGCCATGAGTGCATGGAACTCCCTTCTATCTTATATACAGTATAATACAGAGCCATGAGGGCATAAAATCCCCTTCTATCTTATAGACAGTATAATACAGAGCCATGAGTGCATGGAACTCCCTTCCATCTTATATACAGTATAATACAGAGCCATGAGTGCATGGAACTCCCTTCCATCTTATATACAGTATAATACAGAGCCATGAGTGCATGGAACTCCCTTCCATCTTATATACAGTACAATTTAGACGTATATACAGTGTAATACAGAGCAATGAGTGCATGGAACTCCCTTCCATCTCATACACAGTATAATACAGAGCCATGAGTGCATAGAACTGCCTTCCATCTTATATACAGTATAATACAGAGCCATGAGTGCATGGAACTCCCTTCCATCTTATATACAGTATAATACAGAGCCACGAGGGCATGGAACTCCATTCCATCTTATATACAGTATAATACAGAGCCACGAGGGCATGGAACTCCCATCTTATATACAGTATAATACAGAGCCATGAGTGCATGGAACTCCCTTCTATCTTATATACAGTATAATACAGAGCCATGAGTGCATGGAACTCCCTTCCATCTTATATACAGTATAATACAGAGCCACGAGGGCATGGAACTCCCTTCCATCTTATAAACAGTATAATACAGAGCCATGAGTGCATGTAACTCCCTTCCATCTTATATACAGTATAATACAGAGCCACGAGGGCATGGAACTCCCTTCCATCTTATATACAGTATAATACAGAGCCATGAGTGCATGGAACTCCCTTCTATCTTATATACAGTATAATACAGAGCCATGAGGGCATAAAATCCCCTTCTATCTTATAGACAGTATAATACAGAGCCATGAGTGCATGGAACTCCCTTCCATCTTATATACAGTATAATACAGAGCCATGAGTGCATGGAACTCCCTTCCATCTTATATACAGTATAATACAGAGCCATGAGTGCATGGAACTCCCTTCCATCTTATATACAGTACAATTTAGACGTATATACAGTGTAATACAGAGCAATGAGTGCATGGAACTCCCTTCCATCTCATACACAGTATAATACAGAGCCATGAGTGCATAGAACTGCCTTCCATCTTATATACAGTATAATACAGAGCCATGAGTGCATGGAACTCCCTTCCATCTTATATACAGTATAATACAGAGCCACGAGGGCATGGAACTCCATTCCATCTTATATACAGTATAATACAGAGCCACGAGGGCATGGAACTCCCATCTTATATACAGTATAATACAGAGCCATGAGTGCATGGAACTCCCTTCTATCTTATATACAGTATAATACAGAGCCATGAGTGCATGGAACTCCCTTCCATCTTATATACAGTATAATACAGAGCCATGAGTGCATGGAACTCCCTTCCATCTTATATACAGTATAATACAGACGTATATACAGTGTAATTCAGAACCATGTCTGCATGGAACTCCCTTCCATCTTATATACAGTATAATACAGAGCCATGAGTGCATGGAACTCCCTTCCATCTTATAGACAGTATATTTAGACGTATATACAGTGTAATACAGAGCCATGAGTGCATGGAACTCCCTTCCATCTCATACACAGTATAATACAGAGCCATGAGTGCATGGAACTCCCTTCCATCTTATATACAGTATAATACAGAGCCATGAGTGCATGGAACTCCCTTCCATCTTCTATACAGTATAATACAGAGCCATGATTGCATGGAGCGCCCTTCTATCTCATATACAGTATAATACAGACGTATAAACAGTATAATACAGAGCCATGAGTGCATGGAACTGCCTTCCATCTTATATACAGTATAATACAGAGCCATGAGTGCATGGAACTCCCTTCCATCTATTATACAGTATAATACAGAGCCACGAGGGCATGGAACTCCCTTCCATCTTATATACAGTATAATACAGAGCCATGAGTGCATGGAACTCCCTTCCATCTTATATACAGTATAATACAGAGCCATGAGTGCATGGAACTCGCTTCCATCTCATATACAGTATAATACAGAGCAATGAGTGCATGGAACTCCTATATTGTATACAGTATAATACAGAGCCATGAGTGCATGGAACTGCCTTCCATCTCATATACAGTATAATACAGAGCCATGAGTGCATGGAGCGCCCTTCTATCTCATATACAGTATAATACAGACGTATAAACAGTATAATACAGAGCCATGAGTGCATGGAACTGCCTTCCATCTCATATACAGTATAATACAGAGCCATGAGTGCATGGAACTGCCTTCCATCTCATATACAGTATAATACAGAGCCATGAGTGCATGGAACTCCATTCAATCTTTTATACAGTATAATACAGACGTATATACAGTGTATTTCAGAGCCATGTGTGCATGGAACTCCCTTCCATCTTATATACAGTATAATACAGAGCCATGAGTGCATGGAACTCCCTTCCATCTATTATACAGTATAATACAGAGCAATGAGTGCATGGAACTCCATTCGATCTTATATACAGTATAATACAGACTTACATTCAGTGTAATAAAGAGCCATGAGTGCATGGAACTGCCTTCCATCTGGAATTCCCTTTCATCTTATGTACAGTATAATACAGAGCAATGAGTGCATGAAACTCCCTTCCATCTTATATTCAGTATGACACAGAGCCATGAGTGCATGGAACTCCCTTCCATCTCATATACAGTATAATACAGAGCCATGAGAGCATGGGAATCCCTTCCATCTCATACACAGTATAATACAGAGCCATGAGTGCATGGAACTCCCTTCTATCTTATATACAGTATAATACAGAGCCACAAGGGCATGGAACTCCCTTCCATCTTATATACAGTATAATACAGAGCCATGAGTGCATGGAACTCCCTTCCATCTTCTATACAGTATAATACAGAGCCATGAGTGCATGGAGCGCCCTTCTATCTCATATACAGTATAATACAGACGTATAAACAGTATAATACAGAGCCATGAGTGCATGGAACTGCCTTCCATCTCATATACAGTATAATACAGAGCCATGAGTGCATGGAACTGCCTTCCATCTCATATACAGTATAATACAGAGCCATGAGTGCATGGAACTCCATTCAATCTTTTATACAGTATAATACAGACGTATATACAGTGTAATTCAGAGCCATGTGTGCATGGAACTCCCTTCCATCTTATATACAGTATAATACAGAGCCATGAGTGCATGGAACTCCATTCCATCTATTATACAGTGTAATACAGAGCCATGAGTGCATGGAACTCCATTCGATCTTATATACAGTATAATACAGACTTACATTCAGTGTAATACAATGCCATGAGTGCATGGAACTGCCTTCCATCTGGAATTCCCTTTCATCTTATGTACAGTATAATACAGAGCAATGAGTGCATGGAACTCCCTTCCATCTCATATACAGTATAATACAGAGCCATGAGAGCATGGGAATCCCTTCCATCTCATACACAGTATAATACAGAGCCATGAGTGCATGGAACTCCCTTCTATCTTATATACAGTATAATACAGAGCCACAAGGGCATGGAACTCCCTTCCATCTTATATACAGTATAATACAGAGCCATGAGTGCATGGAACTCCCTTCCATCTCATATACAGTATAATACAGAGCCATGAGAGCATGGGAATCCCTTCCATCTCATACACAGTATAATACAGAGCCATGAGTGCATGGAACTCCCTTCTATCTTATATACAGTATAATACAGAGCCATGAGTGCATGGAACTCCCTTCCATCTTCTATACAGTATAATACAGAGCCATGAGTGCATGGAGCGCTCTTCTATCTCATATACAGTATAATACAGACGTATAAACAGTATAATACAGAGCCATGAGTGCATGGAACTGCCTTCCATCTCATATACAGTATAATACAGAGCCATGAGTGTGTGGAACTGCCTTCCATCTCATATACAGTATAATACAGAGCCATGAGTGCATGGAACTCCATTCAATCTTTTATACAGTATAATACAGACGTATATACAGTGTAATTCAGAGCCATGAGTGCATGGAACTCCCTTCCATCTCATATACAGTATAATACAGAGCCATGAGAGCATGGGAATCCCTTCCATCTCATACACAGTATAATACAGAGCCATGAGTGCATGGAACTCCCTTCCATCTTACATACAGTATAATATAGAGCCATGAGTCCATGGAACTCCCTTCCATCTCTTATACAGTATAATACAGAGCCATGAGTACATGGAACTCCATTCAATCTTATATACAGTATAATACAGACTTATATACAGTATAATACAGAGCCACGAGGGCATGGAACTCCCTTCCATCTTATATACAGTATAATACAGAGCCACGAGTGCATGGAACTCCCTTCCATCTTATACTGTATACAGTATAATACAGAGCCATGAGTGCATGGAACTCCCTTCTTTCTTATATACAGTATAATACAGAGCCATGAGTGCATGGAACTCCCTTCTTTCTTATATACAGTATAATACAGAGCCATGAGTGCATGGAACTCCCTTCCATCTCATATACAGTATAATACAGAGCCATGAGTACATGGAACTCCATTCAATCTTATTTACAGTATAATACAGACTTACATTCAGTGTAATACAGAGCCATGAGTGCATAGAACTGCCTTCCATCTGGAATTCCCTTTCATCTTATGTACAGTATAATACAGAACAATGAGTGCATGGAACTCCCTTCCATCTTATGTACAGTATAATACAGAGCCATGAGTGCATGAAACTCCCTTCCATCTTATATTCAGTATGACACAGAGCCATGAGTGCATGGAACTCCCTTCCATCTCATATACAGTATAATACAGAGCCATGAGAGCATGGGAATCCCTTCCATCTCATACACAGTATAATACAGAGCCATGAGTGCATGGAACTCCCTTCCATCTTATAGACAGTATAATACAGAGCCATGAGGGCATGGAACTCCCTTCCATCTTATATACAGTTTAATAGAGCCATGAGTGCATGGAACTCCCTTCCATCTTATATACAGTATAATAGAGCCATGAGTGCATGGAACTCCATTCCATCTTATAGAGCGCAAGTGAAGATCAAATCTAGCTTTAAAACACTAATAGATCAACACCTCACCGCACATCGCCTCTCCCACATCTGACCTACTTGTTGTGTGTATGTACTGACATGTATGTGTTACTGATAGATGCACACAGACACACACACACACACACACTACATGTTCAGTCTTTTGTCTGTAATGTATTTTTGTTGTGTCAGACCCCAATGAGACTTGTAGTTGCCACTGGCGACAAATTAAATCAAATGAAAACAATATGCGCACACAATCACTATTCTCTCCAATATGGGCCCACTTCTCCTAACCCCCATTCTCTATCTGAAAGCAGTTAGAGTTTTGGTGGCTGCCTCTTTTCTTTTCTCTCTCTTTAAATACCCTGCAAATCAGAGGAGGATGCACAGCAAACATCAATGCCAGCGCTGCTCTCCTTAGCTGGAGCGCCACAGGGTGCCTCCAAGGTTAACTTCATACATTACAGTCAGAGAGAGCAGAGACAGTACTGAGCAGGGTGGAGAGACAGTTAAGAGTGGCAGATGGGATACGGGTGGGATGTTGGATCGGAATAATATACAGTGTGTGTGTGTGTGTGTGTGTGTGTGTGTGTGTGTGTGTGTGTGTGTGTGTGTGTGTGTGTGTGTGTGTGTGTGTGTGTGTGTGTGTGTGTGTGTGTGTGTGTGTGTGTGTGTGTGTGTGTGTGTGTGTGTGTGTGTGTGTGTGTGTGTGTGCGAGAGAGAGGCTGAGTGTTAGATATTATTTTAACTGATAACAGTATTTAATTGGCATTCTTTCTCCAATATATTTGCCCCTCAAAGTCCCCTTGCCTGTGTGTCTTGCTGGGGCCCTTTGATCAATTCACGAGGAGATGTGAAAGTTCCATAACAACAATCTGCCCTTGTATCATAGTGACTACGAACACCCGACTGCACCCCCAAAACACACCATATGCAAGTATTCCCTTTGTAGAACTGCAGTATTTATCATAGGTGTTAGCAGTATATTTTTATTCTACTGTATATATAGTATGTCATACATTGCCATAACTGTTCATGCACACTGTTGTGTAAACTCAGCTCGGTCTCCAGAGCAAATAAACTTTGTCTTGAATATGTCTAGCTATTTGCAACATTGACAGATTAATCTATTGTTTCATTAAAACATGTTTACTTGCCAACAAATTAAAGTTGAAATAATACACCAACTCCCTTCATTATTTCTTTTAGCTGTAAGATTGTAGCTAGTTACTTCCAAATCCATTTCATGAATATCACAAGGAATGGATCCAGAAGTTGAAGTCAACATTTTATTTCTTTCTGATGTAGCTGTAATCATTTAGTCACATGTCAGTATACTTTTAACAACTATTATATAAAACATTTTATATCAAACTCCATTATATACAGTACATATGTACAACAGCTAGCAATATCTATACTACAATCCAGTTGTGAGTATACTAGGCATTCTATATTATACTACAACATCAGTCTAACTGAATATAGATGTTGTGTAGGCTGAATGTTCCAGGCAGGGTCCTGAATGTTCTTCAGCTGGTGAAAGTCATATTGTGTTCCACAGGGATGCTGGCCCAAGTTCAAATCCCCGAGCTGACAAGGTACAAATCTGTCGTTCTGCCCCTGAACAGGCAGTTAACCCACTGTTCCTGGGCCGTCATTGAAAATAATAATTTGTTCTTAACTGACTTGCCTAGTTAAATAAAGGTAAAATAAAAAAATAAAATAAAAATGTTGACTCCAATGTTTCTCACAGTTGTGTCAAGTCCTTTGAGTGGTGGACCATTATTGACACACGAGGGAAACTGTTGAGCGTGAAATTGTCTCAAGGCTTAAAAATCCTTCTTTAACCTGTCTCCTCCCCTTCATCTACCCTGATTTAAGTGGATTCAACAAGTGACATCACTTGGATTCACCTGGACAGTCTATGTCATGGAAAGAGCAAGTGTCCTTAATGTTTTGTACACTCAGTGTGCAGTAGAAGCTGTAGCCTACCAACTCTGATGACAAGACACGGACCTTGTTTATGCCTAGCTCCAGTATATGTATTTGCTCATCATGGAGTCATGGAAAGATTTAGCAAAGGTGACAAGCTCCTGGTGTTGAGCTTGATGTTGATTCCGCTGCAGACGTTGATGGGTTCAAACTCTGTAAATAGAACACATAGGCCAGTCATCTTAGCCTCTGCAGTAGTTAGTTAGTAGTTAGTCCGGTAGGCTGTAGCTAACATTGCTAAAGTTAACTTGCAAAGTTACAAATCACATCGACAGATAGCGGCTGGCTAATTACATTGATTTGCTTTGAAATGTCTAGGTAGCATATTATGAATGGAAATGTAGTTCAATAACTAGTTAGCTAGCTAGGTTTGATATGTTACCTATGCTTGACATCTTAATAAGGTAACCGATGCAATGTTACACCAGCAGCCTGTGCTTGCTTGTAGTTTGCACATTCAGGCACAATACCATGACTAAACAGTACAGTTGTTGTCAACACAAAAAATAAAAATAAATAGTTATTTGCACGCTGATGTTCGATGAATGAGTTGCTGGTCCAGTGAGTAACGTTAGCTACCTGTTGACACCCATTCTCAAATGGATCAACCTAGACAGCGGTGGTACTACATCCTGAAATCGCTATGAATTGTAGAAAGGCTCGTATTTGTATTTAGTGACGAAATTATCAATATTTATGACACATATTATACGTTAATAACATCTTAATGGACAAATACAGTGAAATGTCCCTTTAACTGAGATAAAATAATGAAAAACCCTTTTGAAAAACTAAAACTTTTATCTTTGACTCCAAAACAAACAAAAAGGTAATTAAAACCATCATACTTATGTTCAGTTTGAGTGTTTTTGGAGGCAAAAATCAAATGGCTTCTGAATCTCACAGATCACATTGAGATTTACTTTATAATTAAAAGGTAGACTAAAAGTCGAGACGTGAAGTCGGGGAAGGTGCCTCTGCGACAGCTGAAAGTCGAGACGTGAAGTCGGGGAAGGTGCCTCTGCGACAGCTGAAAGTCGAGACGTGAAGTCGGGGAAGGTGCCTCTGCGACAGCTGAAAGTCGAGACGTGAAGTCGGGGAAGGTGCCTCTGCGACAGCTGAAAGTCGAGACGTGAAGTCGGGGAAGGTGCCTCTGCGACAGCTGAAAGTCGAGACGTGAAGTCGGGGAAGGTGCCTCTGCGACAGCTGAAAGTCGAGACGTGAAGTCGGGGAAGGTGCCTCTGCGACAGCTGAAAGTCGAGACGTGAAGTCGGGGAAGGTGCCTCTGCGACAGCTGAAAGTCGGATACTAATATGGTTTTCCAACAGAAAGGCTCAGGTCAACACGGCAGTGTTGCCATTGTTTATAAAATATGTTCTTTATAATGTCGAAATGAACATGTATCTAACCCCCATATCACATACTCAAACTGAAATCATAATATAATAGTACGTGTGTACACATTGTAGAATCAATTATTGAGAGAAGGCCTCAAATATCATCTTAATGTGTATACAGTATATCCACTGCACACATAAATCACTGCAAATTGCTTCCTGTTTCAATCAAGTCTTTGGTCAAGTTCGCATTGGTCAAACATGACATTTTAGTAATATAGACGTTCATATCCAGAGCAATTTATAGGAGCAATTAGGGATAATTGCCTCGCTCAAGGGAACATCAACATGAACTCAACAAAAAAAGAAACGTCCTCTCACTGTCAACTGCGTTTATTTTCAGCAGCTTAACATGTGTAAATATTTGTATGAACATAACAAGATTCAACAACTGAGACATAAACTGAACAAGTTCCACAGACATGTGACTAACAGAATTGGAATAATGTGTCCCTGAACAAAGGGGGGAGTCAAAATCAAAGTAACAGTCAGTATCTGGTGTGGCCACCAGTTGCATTAAGTACTGCAGTGCATCTTCTCCTCATGGACTGTACCAGATTTTCCGGTTCTTGCTGTGAGATGTTACCCACTCTTCCACCAAGGCACCTGCAGGTTCCCAGATATTTCTGGGGGGATTGAGATCCGGGCTCTTCGCTGGCCATGGCAGTACACTGACATTCCTGTCTTGGAAATCACGCACAGAACGAGCAGTATGGCTGGTGGCATTGTCATGCTGGAGGGTCATGTCTGGATGAGCCTGCAGGAAGGGTACCACATGAGGGAGGAGGATGTCTTCCCTGTAACGCACAGCGTTGAGATTGCCTGCAATGACAACAAGCTCAGTCCGATGATGCTGTGACACACCGCCCCAGACCATGACGGACCCTCCACCTCCAAATTGATCCCGCTCCAGAGTACAGGCCTCGTTGTAATGCTCAGACGATAAATGCGAATCCGACCATCACCCTTGTGAGACAAAACTGTGACTCGTAAGCGTAGAGCACTTTTTGCCAGTCCTATCTGGTCCAGCGACGGTGGGTTTGCGCCCATAGGCAACGTTGTTGCCGGTGATGTCTGGTGAGGACCTGCCTTACAAAAGGCCTACAAGCCCTCAGTCCAGCCTCTCTCAGCCTATTGCGGACAGTCTGAGCACTGATGTAGGGATTGTGCGTTCCTAGTGTAACTCGGGCAGTTGTTGTTGCCATCCTGTACTTGTCCCGCAGGTGTGATGTTTGGATGTACCGACCCTGTGCAGGTGTTGTTACACGTGGTCTGCCACTGCAAGGACGATCAGCTGTCTGTCCTGTCTCCCTGTAGCTCCGTCTTAGATGTCTCTCACAGGATGGACATTACAATTTATTGCCCTGGCCACAGCTGCAGTCCTCATGCCTCCATGCAGCATGCCTAAGGCACGTTCACGCAGATGAGCAGGGACCCTGGGCATCTTTATTTGGGTGTTTTTCAGAGTCAGTAGAAAGGCCTCTTTAGTGTCCTAGGTTTTCATAACTCTGACCTTAATTGCCTACCGTCTTTAAGCTGTTAGTGTCTTAACGACCATTCCACAGGTGCATGTTCATTCATTGTTTATGTTTCATTGAACAAGCATGGGAAACAGTGTTTAAACCCTTTACAATGAAGATCTGTGAAGGTATTTGGATTTTTACTAATTATCTTTGAAGACAGGATCCTGAAAAAGGGACGTTACTTTTCTTGCTGAGTTTATTTTTCACCTATTCGATTTGAACCAGCGACCTTTCGATTACTGGCCTGATCAGGTGACTTTTAGCCATGTGAGTGAGAGATGCTTCGGCACACAACCGGGAGTAGGGAATTATAGTTATTATATGACCACTGGCCACAAAAGGCATATTTTTTCAGGGGGCATTACAGCCACACAAAAGAGATTCAGCCGGGAAATTCGAGGCATTATCAAGTGCTTGTCAAATTGTGAATGAGAGACTGATGAAGTGTGTACAGCCTGCTCAAAAAAACAAAGCAGAGCTCATGCCTTTAATGCAACTTTTTTCAAATCATCATTAGAGTCACATCATGCAGGCTTAGAATGTATTAAAATCTAAACATATAGCAGAACATTTGTATCACAACTAAAATTACATAAATAACTTCTTAAATTAACTTTTTATGGCTGGGCTTGTGGCTTATGACAGTATTGAGTAGCTTGGATGAATAAGGTGCCCAGAGGTGCCCAGAGTAAACTGCCTGCTACTCAGTCCCAGTAATATATGCATATTATTAGTATATTTGGATAGAAAAAAACTCCAACAAGGAAGTGGGAAATCTGAGGTTGGTCGTTTTTCAACTCATTCCCTATTGAAGATACAGTGGGATATTGGTCATGTTGCACTTCCTAAGGCTTCCACTAGATGTCAACAGTCTTTAGAACCTTGTTTGATGCTTCTACTGTAAAGGAGGGACTTATAATGTTCTAGCCGTGTCTGAATCCTGGCTTAGGAAGACCACCAAAAATTCTGAAATCTTCATCCCTAACTACAACATTTTCAGACAAGATAGTGTTGGAATCTACTGCAGAGATAGCCTGTAGAGTTCTGTCCTACTATCCAGGTCTGTACCCAAACAATTTGAACTTCTACTTTTAAAAATCCACCTCTCTAAAAACAAGTCTCTCACCGTTGCCGCCTGCTATAGACCACCCTCTGCCCCCAGCTGTTCTCTGGAGACCATATGTGAACTGATTGCCCCCTATCTATCTTCAGAGTTTGTGCTGCTAGGCAACCTAAACTGGAACATGCTTAACACGCCAGCCATCCTACAATCTAAGCTTGATGCCCTCAATCTCACACACATTATCAATGAACCTACCAGGTACCACCCCAAAGCCGTAAACACGGGCACCCTCATAGATATCATCCTAACCAACTTGCCCTCTAAATACACCTCTGCTGTTTTCAACCAAGATCTCAGCGATCACTGCCTCATTGCCTGCATCCGTACTATCTCCACTCATCACTATCAAACACTCCCTGAAACACTTCAGCGAGCAGGCCTTTCTAATCGACCTGGCCGGGGTATCCTGGAAGGATATTGACCTCATCCCGTCAGTAGAGGATGTCTGGTTATTTTTTTTAAATGCCTTCCTCACCATCTTAAATAAGCATGCCCTGACCTTAGTATTCTTTGTTTTCTTTATTATTTTGGTTTGGTCAGGGTGTGACATGGGTGATGTATGTGTTTTTGTTCTTGTCTAGCTTCACGTTGGTTTTGTTGTTTTGTAAGTTTGTTTGTGTTCTTCGTTTCATTAAATAAGAAGATGTATTCATCTCACGCTGCGCCTTGGTCTCATCCATACAACGAACGTGACAGCATGCCCCATTCAAGAAATGTAGAACCAGGAACAGATATAGCCCTTGGTTCTCTCCAGACCTGACTGCCCTTAACCAACACAAAAACATCCTATGGCGTTCTGCATTAGCATTGAACAGCCCCCGTGATATGCAGATATGCAACTTTTCAGGGAGGCTAGAAACCAATATACACAGGCAGTTAGAAAGCCAAGGCTAGCTTTGTCAAGCAGAAATTTGCTTCCTGCAACACAAACTCAAAAAAGTTCTGGGACACTGTAAAGTCCATGGAGAATAAGAACAACTCCTCAATAAGCATTTTTCTATGGCTGGCCATGCTTTCCACCTGGCTACCACTACCCCAGTCAACAGCACTGCACCCCCCACAGCAACTCGCCCAAGCCTGCCCCATTTCTCCTTCTCCCAAATCCAGCCAGCTGATGTTCTGAAAGAGCTGCAAAATCTGGACCCCTACAAATCAGCCGGGTTAGACAATCTGGACCCTTTCTTTCTAAAATGATCTGCCGAAATTGTTCCAACCCCTATTACTAGCCTGTTCAACCTCTCTTTTGTGTCGTCTGAGATTCCCAAAGATTGGAAAACAGCTGCGGTCCTCCTCCTCTTCAAAGGGTAGGGACTCTTGACCCAAACTGCTACAGACCTATATCTATCCTACCCTGCCATTCTAAGGTCTTTGAAAGCCAAGTCAACAAACAGATTACCGACCATTTCGAATCCCACCATACCTTCTCCGCTATGCAATCTGGTCATGGGTGCACCTCAGCCACGTTCATGGTCCTAAACGATATCTTAACCGCCATCGATAAGAAACAATACTGTGCAGCTGTATTCATTGATCTGGCCAAGGCTTTTGACTCTGTCAATCACCACATCCTCATCGGCAGACTCGATAGCCTTGGTTTCTCAAATGATTGCCTCGCCTGGTTCACCAACTACTTCTCTGATTGAGTTCAGTGTGTCAAACCTGTTGTCCGGGCCTCTGGCAGTCTCTATGGGGGTGCCTCAGGGTTCAATTCTTGGACCGACTCTTTTCTCTGTATACATCAATGATGTCGCTCTTGCTGCTGGTGAGTCTCTGATCCACCTCTACGCAGACGACACCATTCTGTATACTTCTGGCCCTTCTTTGGACACTGTTAGATCTCTAGGGGCGCTATTTCATTTTTGGATAAAAAACGTTCCCGTTTTAAGCGCAATATTTTGTCACGAAAAGATGCTCGACTATGCATATTCTTGCATATTCTTGACAGTTTTGGAAAGAAAACACTCTGAAGTTTCAGAATCTGCAAAGATTTTGTCTGTAAGTGCCCCAGAACTCATTCTACAGGCGAAACCAAGATGATGCATCAACCAGGAATTAGCAGAATTTCTGAAGCTCTGTTTTCCATTGTCTCCTTATATGGCTGTGATTGCGCAAGGAATGAGCCTACACTTTCTGTCGTTCGCCCAAGGTCTTAGCAGCATTGTGACGTATTTGTAGGCATATCATTGGAAGATTGACCATAAGAGACTACATTTTCCAAGTGTCCGCCTGGTGTCCTGCGTGGAATTCGGTGCGCAATTGCCAGCTGCTTGTACTTTACCATTTGATTCAGGGGAGAAACCATGTGTCCAAGAACGATGTATCAATGAAGAGATATGTGAAAAACACCTTGATGATTGATTCTAAACAACGTTTGCCATGTTTTCAGTCGATATTATGGAGTTAATTTGGAAAAAAGTTCGCGTTTTGAGGACTGAATTTTCGTTTTTTTTTTTGGTAGCCAAATGTGATGTATAAAACGGAGCTATTTCTAATACACAAATAATCTTTTTGGAAAAACTGAGCATCTGCTATCTAACTGAGAGTATCCTCATTGAAAACATCAGAAGTTCTTCAAAGGTAAATGATTTTATTTGAAGGCTTATAGGTTTTTGTTGAAATGTTGCGTGCTGGATGCTAACGCTAATGCTAACGCTAAATGCTTTGCTGGCTAGCTACTTTTACACAAATGATTGTTTTCCTATGGTTGAGAAGCATATTTTGAAAATCTGAGATGACAGTGTTGTTTACAAAAGGCTAAGCTTGCGAGATGGCATATTTATTTCATTTCATTTGCGATTTTCATGAATAGTTAACGTTGCGTTATGGTAATGAGCTTGAGGCTGTAGTCACGATACCGGATCCGGGTTTGGGAGATCAGAGAGGTTAACAACCCTCCAGACGAGCTTCAATGCCATACAACTCTCCTTTCGTGGCCTCCAATTGCTCTTAAATAAAAGTAAAACTATGGCCATCTATGGCCATCTATGGCCAAAACTATGGCCATCGCTTCATACTCGTTGCCAAACCCACTGGCTCCAGGTCATCTACAAGACCCTGCTAGGTAAAGTCCCCCCTTATCTCAGCTCGCTGGTCAACATAGCAGCACCCACCTGTAGCACGCGCTCCAGCAGGTATATCTCTCTGGTCACCCCCAAAATCAATTCTTCCTTTGGCCGCCTCTCCTTCCAGTTCTCTGCTGCCACAACTACAAAAATCTCTGAAACTGGAAACACTTATCTCCCTCACTAGCTTTAAGCACCAGCTGTCAGAGCAGCTCACATATTACTGCACCTGTACATAGCCCATCTATAATTTAGCCCAAACAACTACCTCTCCCCCCTCTGTATTTATTTATTTATTTTGCTCCTTTGCACCCCATTTATTCTATCTCTACTTTGCACATTCTTCCACTGCAAATTTATCATTCCAGTGTTTTACTTGCTATATTGTATTTACTTCGCCACCATGGCCTTTTTTTGCCTTTAAATCAAATCAGATCAAATGTATTTATATAGCCCTTCGTACATCAGCTGATATCTCAAAGTGCTGTACAGAAACCCAGCCTAAAACCCCAAAGAGAAAGCAATGCAGGTGTAGAAGCACGGTGGCTAGGAAAAACTCCCTAGAAAGGCCAAAACATAGGAAGAAACCTAGAGAGGAACCAGGCTATGTGGGGTGGCCAGTCCTCTTCTGGCTGTGCCGGGTGGAGATTATAACAGAACATGGCCAAGATGTTCAAATGTTCATAAATGACCAGCATGGTCCAATAATAATAAGGCAGAACAGTTGAAACTGGAGCAGCAGCATGGCCAGGTGGACTGGGGACAGCAAGGAGTCATCATGTCAGGTAGTCCTGAGGCATGGTCCTAGGGCTCAGGTCCTCCGAGAGAGAGAAAGAAAGAGAGAAAGAGAGAATTAGAGAGAGCACACTTAAATTCACACAGGACACCGAATAGGACAGGAGAAGTACTCCAGATATAACAAACTGACCCTAGCCCTCCGACACATAAACTACTGCAGCATAAACACTGGAGGCTGAGACAGGAAGGGTCAGGAGACACTGTGGCCCCATCCGAGGACACCTCCGGACAGGGCCAAACAGGAAGGATATAACCCCACCCACTTTGCCAAAGCACAGCCCCCACACCACTAGAGGGATATCTTCAACCACCAACTTACCATCCTGAGACAAGGCCGAGTATAGCCCACAAAGATCTCCGTCACGGCACAACCCAAGGGACAGGAAGATCACATCAGTGATTCAACACACTCAGGTGACACACCCCTCCCAGGGACGGTATGAAAGAGCCCCAGTAAGCCAGTGACTCAGCCCCTGTAATAGGGTTAGAGGCAGAGAATCCCAGTGGAAAGAGGGGAACCGGCCAGGCAGAGGCGGTTTGTTGCTCCAGAGCCTTTCCGTTTCTTTCATGTTTATCTTTACCTCCCTTATCTCACCTCATTTGCTCACATTGTATATAGACTTATTTTTCTTCTGTATTATTGACTGTATGTTTGTTTTACTCCATGTGTAACTCTGTGTTGTTGTATGTGTCGAACTGCTTTGCTTTATCTTGGCCAGGTCACAATTGTAAATGAGAACTTGTTCTCAACTTCCTACCTGGTTAAATAAAGGTGAAATAAAAAAATACAAAATAAGGTCTCTTTGAGTCAGTGGTCTGGCAGAGTGCCACAAGCTCGTGACGCTCGTTCACGTGAGAGGTAGCTCGCGTTCCATTGCATTTCCGAAGACAAAGGAATTCTCCGGTTGGAACATTATTGAAGATTTATGTTAAAAACATCCTAAAGATTGATTCTATACATTGTTCGACATGTTTCTACGGACTGTAACGGAACTTTTTGACATTTTGTCTGCTCCTAGTGAACGCGCTTCATGAGTTTGGATTTGTTTACAAAACGCGCTAACAAAAGTAGCTATTTGGACATAAATGATGGACATTATCGAACAAAACAAACATTTATTGTGGAACTGGGATTCCTGGGAGTGCATTCTGATGAAGATCATCAAAAGTAAGTGAATATTTATTATGTTATTTCTGACTTCTGTTGACTGCACAAAATAACTTTTTGGCTTGTTTGGTCTCTGAGCGCCGTACTCAGATTATTGCATGGTTTGCTTTTTCCGTAAAGCTTTTTCAAAATATGACACAGCGGTTGCATTAAGGGGGTGATAAGTTTTTTCAAATGTTTTGCTATTTTTGACTTTTGACTTATGAAATCATATTGCAAATGGGCAAAACCAAATGGACTTGCCTTATGCACAAGTAAAAACAATTAATAATAATGATAATAAAATTGGACAAAAGTATATTCATACAGTTCTTACACATGTGTAATTGACAAAAAAAATTGAAATAATTTTGAAAAACGGTCCAGAAAGCACTCTTTTAAGGGGGTGTTCAGTTTTTCAAAATTGTACTTTTGGGTCTTGACTTGTGTTACATTTGCAATATGAAAAATCACAGTGGAGCGCACTCGCCATCTGTTGGATTTTTGCAGTGTTACACTTGGCATTTGCCATATGGCATTTGTAATCAACTTTGAATAAAACGACGTCAAATTGAGGACATTGTCCCAGGACATTGTCACAAATGCCAAACTCAAGACAGTTGTCGATGACTAGTTGGTTACTCGTTTCCCATTTAACAACTAAAGCCTTGCACAAAGTAAATCACCTCACACACTGGACATCTACAATGGATTCACCAAAGTCTTCTGAGAATGAGTAAATGTCCAAACTGAAAATGAAAGCAAAGTCAGATTTTTCAAGTCAGTTGAGATTTCGACCAAGACCAGAGATTTCTGTTGGCCTGGCAATCGAGCACAGATTTCTTCCTCAGGGGTTTGTATACTTCTCGAAATTACATGTTCAAAACAACCTGCATTGGCCGGGAATCGAACCCGGGCCTCCCGCGTGGCAGGCAAGAATTCTACCACTGAACAACCAATGCCTTGGAATACTGAGATAATGCTGGAAATCGTATCATAAAGCTTTATCTCCAAGCATATTTTTCGCATAGTGGGCTCAGCTACATTGTTCACCCTAAAAAAAAAGCAGCCCTTTCTCCCCGTCGGGGAATTGAACCCCGGTCTCCCGCGTGACAGGCGGGGATACTCACCACTATACTAACGAGGAGCTGGTGTGGTGGATGTTTGAAAAAACGTGGAGCATTGGTACTAACTATACGTTTGCAGTGTTGGGCTTTAACACTTCTAACAAAAACATCTGTATAGACTGAATGGTTAGAGCTAGAAACTACTGTGACCCCTCTATGGAAAGCTGGGACTCTCACGAAAACGTACATGTAATCGATTTCGCTCTATACCACTCACAGGCCACACACTCGCAGTTAGAAGGTGACGCGTTTGTGGGATGTCCCAGGACATTGTCACAAATGCCAAACTCAAGACAGTTGTCGATGACTAGTTGGTTACTCGTTTCCCATTTAACAACTAAAGCCTTGCACAAAGTAAATCACCTCACACACTGGACATCTACAATGGATTCACCAAAGTCTTCTGAGAATGAGTAAATGTCCAAACTGAAAATTAAAGCAAAGTCAGATTTTTCAAGTCAGTTGAGATTTCGACCAAGACCAGAGATTTCTGTTGGCCTGGCAATCGAGCACAGATTTCTTCCTCAGGGGTTTGCATACTTCTCGAAATTACATGTTCAAAACATCCTGCATTGGCCAGGAATCGAACCCGGGCCTCCCGCATGGCAGGCGAGAATTCTACCACTGAACAACCAATGCCTTGGAATACTGAGATAATGCTGGAAATCGTATCATAAAGCTTTATCTCCAAGCATATTTTTCGCATAGTGGGCTGAGCTACATTGTTCACCCTAAAAAAAAAGCAGTCCTTTCTCCCCGTCGGGGAATTGAACCCCGGTCTCCCGCATGACAGGCGGGGATACTCACCACTATACTAACGAGGAGCTGGTGTGTTGGACTTTTGAAAAAACGTGGAGCTTTGGTACTAACTATACGTTTGCAGTGTTGGGCTTTAACACTTCTAACAAAAACATCTGTATAGACTGAATGGTTAGAGCTAGAAACTACTGTGACCCCTCTATGGAAAGCTGGGACTCACGAAAACGTACATGTAATCGATTTCGCTCTATACCACTCACAGGCCACACACTCGCAGTTAGAAGGTGACGCGTTTGTGGGATGTCCCAGGACATTGTCACAAATGCCAAACTCAAGACAGTTGTCGATGACTAGTTGGTTACTCGTTTCCCATTTAACAACTAAAGCCTTGCACAAAGTAAATCACCTCACACACTGGACATCTACAATGGATTCACCAAAGTCTTCTGAGAATGAGTAAATGTCCAAACTGAAAATGAAAGCAAAGTCAGATTTTTCAAGTCAGTTGAGATTTCGACCAAGACCAGAGATTTCTGTTGGCCTGGCAATCGAGCACAGATTTCTTCCTCAGGGGTTTGCATACTTCTCGAAATGTTCAAAACATCCTGCATTGGCCGGGAATCGAACCCGGGCCTCCCGCACGGCAGGCGAGAATTCTACCACTGAACAACCAATGCCTTGGAATACTGAGATAATGCTGGAAATCGTATCATAAAGCTTTATCTCCAAGCATATTTTTCGCATAGTGGGCTCAGCTACATTGTTCACCCTAAAAAAAAAGCAGTCCTTTCTCCCCGTCGGGGAATTGAACCCCGGTCTCCCGCGTGACAGGCGGGGATACTCACCACTATACTAACGAGGAGCTGGTGTGTTGGACTTTTGAAAAAACGTGGAGCTTTGGTACTAACTATACGTTTGCAGTGTTGGGCTTTAACACTTCTAACAAAAACATCTGTATAGACTGAATGGTTAGAGCTAGAAACTACTGTGACCCCTCTATGGAAAGCTGGGACTCACGAAAACGTACATGTAATCGATTTCGCTCTATACCACTCACAGGCCACACACTCGCAGTTAGAAGGTGACGCGTTTGTGGGATGTCCCAGGACATTGTCACAAATGCCAAACTCAAGACAGTTGTCGATGACTAGTTGGTTACTCGTTTCCCATTTAACAACTAAAGCCTTGCACAAAGTAAATCACCTCACACACTGGACATCTACAATGGATTCACCAAAGTCTTCTGAGAATGAGTAAATGTCCAAACTGAAAATGAAAGCAAAGTCAGATTTTTCAAGTCAGTTGAGATTTCGACCAAGACCAGAGATTTCTGTTGGCCTGGCAATCGAGCACAGATTTCTTCCTCAGAGGTTTGCATACTTCTCGAAATGTTCAAAACATCCTGCATTGGCCGGGAATCGAACCCGGGCCTCCCGCACGGCAGGCGAGAATTCTACCACTGAACAACCAATGCCTTGGAAAACTGAGATCATGCTGGAAATCGTATCATAAAGCTTTATCTCCAAGCATATTTTTCGCATAGTGGGCTCAGCTACATTGTTCACCCTAAAAAAAAAGCAGTCCTTTCTCCCCGTCGGGGAATTGAACCCCGGTCTCCCGCGTGACAGGCGGGGATACTCACCACTATACTAACGAGGAGCTGGTGTGTTGGACTTTTGAAAAAACGTGGAGCTTTGGTACTAACTATACGTTTGCAGTGTTGGGCTTTAACACTTCTAACAAAAACATCTGTATAGACTGAATGGTTAGAGCTAGAAACTACTGTGACCCCTCTATGGAAAGCTGGGACTCACGAAAACGTACATGTAATCGATTTCGCTCTATACCACACACTCGCAGTTAGAAGGTGACGCGTTTGTGGGATGTCCCAGGACATTGTCACAAATGCCAAACTCAAGACAGTTGTCAATGACTAGTTGGTTACTCGTTTCCCATTTAACAACTAAAGCCTTGCACAAAGTAAATCACCTCACACACTGGACATCTACAATGGATTCACCAAAGTCTTCTGAGAATGAGTAAATGTCCAAACTGAAAATGAAAGCAAAGTCAGATTTTTCAAGTCAGTTGAGATTTCGACCAAGACCAGAGATTTCTGTTGGCCTGGCAATCGAGCACAGATTTCTTCCTCAGGGGTTTGTATACTTCTCGAAATTACATGTTCAAAACAACCTGCATTGGCCGGGAATCGAACCCGGGCCTCCCGCGTGGCAGGCAAGAATTCTACCACTGAACAACCAATGCCTTGGAATACTGAGATAATGCTGGAAATCGTATCATAAAGCTTTATCTCCAAGCATATTTTTCGCATAGTGGGCTCAGCTACATTGTTCACCCTAAAAAAAAAGCAGTCCTTTCTCCCCGTCGGGGAATTGAACCCCGGTCTCCCGCGTGACAGGCGGGGATACTCACCACTATACTAACGAGGAGCTGGTGTGGTGGATGTTTGAAAAAACGTGGAGCATTGGTACTAACTATACGTTTGCAGTGTTGGGCTTTAACACTTCTAACAAAAACATCTGTATAGACTGAATGGTTAGAGCTAGAAACTACTGTGACCCCTCTATGGAAAGCTGGGACTCTCACGAAAACGTACATGTAATCGATTTCGCTCTATACCACTCACAAGCCACACACTCGTAGTTAGAAGGTGACGCGTTTGTGGGATGTCCCAGGACATTGTCACAAATGCCAAACTCAAGACAGTTGTCGATGACTAGTTGGTTACTCGTTTCCCATTTAACAACTAAAGCCTTGCACAAAGTAAATCACCTCACACACTGGACATCTACAATGGATTCACCAAAGTCTTCTGAGAATGAGTAAATGTCCAAACTGAAAATGAAAGCAAAGTCAGATTTTTCAAGTCAGTTGAGATTTCGACCAAGACCAGAGATTTCTGTTGGCCTGGCAATCGAGCACAGATTTCTTCCTCAGGGGTTTGTATACTTCTCGAAATTACATGTTCAAAACAACCTGCATTGGCCGGGAATCGAACCCGGGCCTCCCGCGTGGCAGGCAAGAATTCTACCACTGAACAACCAATGCCTTGGAATACTGAGATAATGCTGGAAATCGTATCATAAAGCTTTATCTCCAAGCATATTTTTCGCATAGTGGGCTCAGCTACATTGTTCACCCTAAAAAAAAAGCAGTCCTTTCTCCCCGTCGGGGAATTGAACCCCGGTCTCCCGCGTGACAGGCGGGGATACTCACCACTATACTAACGAGGAGCTGGTGTGGTGGATGTTTGAAAAAACGTGGAGCATTGGTACTAACTATACGTTTGCAGTGTTGGGCTTTAACACTTCTAACAAAAACATCTGTATAGACTGAATGGTTAGAGCTAGAAACTACTGTGACCCCTCTATGGAAAGCTGGGACTCTCACGAAAACGTACATGTAATCGATTTCGCTCTATACCACTCACAAGCCACACACTCGTAGTTAGAAGGTAACACGTTTGTGGGATGTCCCAGGACATTGTCACAAATGCCAAACTCAAGACAGTTGTCGATGACTAGTTGGTTACTCGTTTCCCATTTAACAACTAAAGCCTTGCACAAAGTAAATCACCTCACACACTGGACATCTACAATGGATTCACCAAAGTCTTCTGAGAATGAGTAAATGTCCAAACTGAAAATGAAAGCAAAGTCAGATTTTTCAAGTCAGTTGAGATTTCGACCAAGACCAGAGATTTCTGTTGGCCTGGCAATCGAGCACAGATTTCTTCCTCAGGGGTTTGTATACTTCTCGAAATTATATGTTCAAAACAACCTGCATTGGCCGGGAATCGAACCCGGGCCTCCCGCGTGGCAGGCAAGAATTCTACCACTGAACAACCAATGCCTTGGAATACTGAGATAATGCTGGAAATCGTATCATAAAGCTTTATCTCCAAGCATATTTTTCGCATAGTGGGCTCAGCTACATTGTTCACCCTAAAAAAAAAGCAGTCCTTTCAATCCGTCGGGGAATTGAACCCCGGTCTCCCGCGTGACAGGCGGGGATACTCACCACTATACTAACGAGGAGCTGGTGTGGTGGATGTTTGAAAAAACGTGGAGCATTGGTACTAACTATACGTTTGCAGTGTTGGGCTTTAACACTTCTAACAAAAACATCTGTATAGACTGAATGGTTAGAGCTAGAAACTACTGTGACCCCTCTATGGAAAGCTGGGACTCACGGAAACGTACATGTAATCGATTTCGCTCTATACCACTCACAGGCCACACACTCGCAGTTAGAAGGTGACGCGTTTGTGGGATGTCCCAGGACATTGTCACAAATGCCAAACTCAAGACAGTTGTCGATGACTAGTTGGTTACTCGTTTCCCATTTAACAACTAAAGCCTTGCACAAAGTAAATCACCTCACACACTGGACATCTACAATGGATTCACCAAAGTCTTCTGAGAATGAGTAAATGTCCAAACTGAAAATGAAAGCAAAGTCAGATTTTTCAAGTCAGTTGAGATTTCGACCAAGACCAGAGATTTCTGTTGGCCTGGCAATCGAGCACAGATTTCTTCCTCAGGGGTTTGCATACTTCTCGAAATTACATGTTCAAAACATCCTGCATTGGCCGGGAATCGAACCCGAGCCTCCCGCATGGCAGGCGAGAATTCTACCACTGAACAACCAATGCCTTGGAATGCTGAGATAATGCTGGAAATCATATCATAAAGCTTTATCTCCAAGCATATTTTTCGCATAGTGGGCTCAGCTACATTGTTCACCCTAAAAAAAAAGCAGTCCTTTCTCCCCGTCGGGGAATTGAACCCCGGTCTCCCGCGTGACAGGCGGGGATACTCACCACTATACTAACGAGGAGCTGGTGTGTTGGACTTTTGAAAAAACGTGGAGCTTTGGTACTAACTATACGTTTGCAGTGTTGGGCTTTAACACTTCTAACAAAAACATCTGTATAGACTGAATGGTTAGAGCTAGAAACTACTGTGACCCCTCTATGGAAAGCTGGGACTCACGGAAACGTACATGTAATCGATTTCGCTCTATACCACTCACAGGCCACACACTCGCAGTTAGAAGGTGACGCGTTTGTGGGATGTCCCAGGACATTGTCACAAATGCCAAACTCAAGACAGTTGTCGATGACTAGTTGGTTACTCGTTTCCCATTTAACAACTAAAGCCTTGCACAAAGTAAATCACCTCACACACTGGACATCTACAATGGATTCACCAAAGTCTTCTGAGAATGAGTAAATGTCCAAACTGAAAATGAAAGCAAAGTCAGATTTTTCAAGTCAGTTGAGATTTCGACCAAGACCAGAGATTTCTGTTGGCCTGGCAATCGAGCACAGATTTCTTCCTCAGGGGTTTGCATACTTCTCGAAATGTTCAAAACATCCTGCATTGGCCGGGAATCGAACCCGGGCCTCCCGTACGGCAGGCGAGAATTCTACCACTGAACAACCAATGCCTTGGAATACTGAGATAATGCTGGAAATCGTATCATAAAGCTTTATCTCCAAGCATATTTTTCGCATAGTGGGCTCAGCTACATTGTTCACCCTAAAAAAAAAGCAGTCCTTTCTCCCCGTCGGGGAATTGAACCCCGGTCTCCCGCGTGACAGGCGGGGATACTCACCACTATACTAACGAGGAGCTGGTGTGTTGGACTTTTGAAAAAACGTGGAGCTTTGGTACTAACTATACGTTTGCAGTGTTGGGCTTTAACACTTCTAACAAAAACATCTGTATAGACTGAATGGTTAGAGCTAGAAACTACTGTGACCCCTCTATGGAAAGCTGGGACTCACGAAAACGTACATGTAATCGATTTCGCTCTATACCACTCACAGGCCACACACTCGCAGTTAGAAGGTGACGCGTTTGTGGGATGTCCCAGGACATTGTCACAAATGCCAAACTCAAGACAGTTGTCGATGACTAGTTGGTTACTCGTTTCCCATTTAACAACTAAAGCCTTGCACAAAGTAAATCACCTCACACACTGGACATCTACAATGGATTCACCAAAGTCTTCTGAGAATGAGTAAATGTCCAAACTGAAAATGAAAGCAAAGTCAGATTTTTCAAGTCAGTTGAGATTTCGACCAAGACCAGAGATTTCTGTTGGCCTGGCAATCGATAACAGATTTCTTCCTCAGGGGTTTGCATACTTCTCGAAATTACATGTTCAAAACATCCTGCATTGGCCGGGAATCGAACCCGAGCCTCCCGCATGGCAGGCGAGAATTCTACCACTGAACAACCAATGCCTTGGAATACTGAGATAATGCTGGAAATCGTATCATAAAGCTTTATCTCCAAGCATATTTTTCGCATAGTGGGCTCAGCTACATTGTTCACCCTAAAAAAAAAGCAGTCCTTTCTCCCCGTCGGGGAATTGAACCCCGGTCTCCCGCGTGACAGGCGGGGATACTCACCACTATACTAACGAGGAGCTGGTGTGGTGGATGTTTGAAAAAACGTGGAGCATTGGTACTAACTATACGTTTGCAGTGTTGGGCTTTAACACTTCTAACAAAAACATCTGTATAGACTGAATGGTTAGAGCTAGAAACTACTGTGACCCCTCTATGGAAAGCTGGGACTCTCACGGAAACGTACATGTAATCGATTTCGCTCTATACCACTCACAGGCCACACACTCGTAGTTAGAAGGTGACGCGTTTGTGGGATGTCCCAGGACATTGTCACAAATGCCAAACTCAAGACAGTTGTCGATGACTAGTTGGTTACTCGTTTCCCATTTAACAACTAAAGCCTTGCACAAAGTAAATCACCTCACACACTGGACATCTACAATGGATTCACCAAAGTCTTCTGAGAATGAGTAAATGTCCAAACTGAAAATGAAAGCAAAGTCAGATTTTTCAAGTCAGTTGAGATTTCGACCAAGACCAGAGATTTCTGTTGGCCTGGCAATCGAGCACAGATTTCTTCCTCAGGGGTTTGTATACTTCTCGAAATTATATGTTCAAAACAACCTGCATTGGCCGGGAATCGAACCCGGGCCTCCCGCGTGGCAGGCAAGAATTCTACCACTGAACAACCAATGCCTTGGAATACTGAGATAATGCTGGAAATCGTATCATAAAGCTTTATCTCCAAGCATATTTTTCGCATAGTGGGCTCAGCTACATTGTTCACCCTAAAAAAAAAGAAGTCCTTTCTCCCCGTCGGGGAATTGAACCCCGGTCTCCCGCGTGACAGGCGGGGATACTCACCACTATACTAACGAGGAGCAGGTGTGTTGGACTTTTGAAAAAACGTGGAGCTTTGGTACTAACTATACGTTTGCAGTGTTGGGCTTTAACACTTCTAACAAAAACATCTGTATAGACTGAATGGTTAGAGCTAGAAACTACTGTGACCCCTCTATGGAAAGCTGGGACTCACGAAAACGTACATGTAATCGATTTCGCTCTATACCACTCACAGGCCACACACTCGCAGTTAGAAGGTGACGCGTTTGTGGGATGTCCCAGGACATTGTCACAAATGCCAAACTCAAGACAGTTGTCGATGACTAGTTGGTTACTCGTTTCCCATTTAACAACTAAAGCCTTGCACAAAGTAAATCACCTCACACACTGGACATCTACAATGGATTCACCAAAGTCTTCTGAGAATGAGTAAATGTCCAAACTGAAAATGAAAGCAAAGTCAGATTTTTCAAGTCAGTTGAGATTTCGACCAAGACCAGAGATTTCTGTTGGCCTGGCAATCGAGCACAGATTTCTTCCTCAGGGGTTTGCATACTTCTCGAAATTACATGTTCAAAACATCCTGCATTGGCCGGGAATCGAACCCGAGCCTCCCGCATGGCAGGCGAGAATTCTACCACTGAACAACCAATGCCTTGGAATGCTGAGATAATGCTGGAAATCATATCATAAAGCTTTATCTCCAAGCATATTTTTCGCATAGTGGGCTCAGCTACATTGTTCACCCTAAAAAAAAAGCAGTCCTTTCTCCCCGTCGGGGAATTGAACCCCGGTCTCCCGCGTGACAGGCGGGGATACTCACCACTATACTAACGAGGAGCTGGTGTGTTGGACTTTTGAAAAAACGTGGAGCTTTGGTACTAACTATACGTTTGCAGTGTTGGGCTTTAACACTTCTAACAAAAACATCTGTATAGACTGAATGGTTAGAGCTAGAAACTACTGTGACCCCTCTATGGAAAGCTGGGACTCACGGAAACGTACATGTAATCGATTTCGCTCTATACCACTCACAGGCCACACACTCGCAGTTAGAAGGTGACGCGTTTGTGGGATGTCCCAGGACATTGTCACAAATGCCAAACTCAAGACAGTTGTCGATGACTAGTTGGTTACTCGTTTCCCATTTAACAACTAAAGCCTTGCACAAAGTAAATCACCTCACACACTGGACATCTACAATGGATTCACCAAAGTCTTCTGAGAATGAGTAAATGTCCAAACTGAAAATGAAAGCAAAGTCAGATTTTTCAAGTCAGTTGAGATTTCGACCAAGACCAGAGATTTCTGTTGGCCTGGCAATCGAGCACAGATTTCTTCCTCAGGGGTTTGCATACTTCTCGAAATGTTCAAAACATCCTGCATTGGCCGGGAATCGAACCCGGGCCTCCCGTACGGCAGGCGAGAATTCTACCACTGAACAACCAATGCCTTGGAATACTGAGATAATGCTGGAAATCGTATCATAAAGCTTTATCTCCAAGCATATTTTTCGCATAGTGGGCTCAGCTACATTGTTCACCCTAAAAAAAAAGCAGTCCTTTCTCCCCGTCGGGGAATTGAACCCCGGTCTCCCGCGTGACAGGCGGGGATACTCACCACTATACTAACGAGGAGCTGGTGTGTTGGACTTTTGAAAAAACGTGGAGCTTTGGTACTAACTATACGTTTGCAGTGTTGGGCTTTAACACTTCTAACAAAAACATCTGTATAGACTGAATGGTTAGAGCTAGAAACTACTGTGACCCCTCTATGGAAAGCTGGGACTCACGGAAACGTACATGTAATCGATTTCGCTCTATACCACTCACAGGCCACACACTCGCAGTTAGAAGGTGACGCGTTTGTGGGATGTCCCAGGACATTGTCACAAATGCCAAACTCAAGACAGTTGTCGATGACTAGTTGGTTACTCGTTTCCCATTTAACAACTAAAGCCTTGCACAAAGTAAATCACCTCACACACTGGACATCTACAATGGATTCACCAAAGTCTTCTGAGAATGAGTAAATGTCCAAACTGAAAATGAAAGCAAAGTCAGATTTTTCAAGTCAGTTGAGATTTCGACCAAGACCAGAGATTTCTGTTGGCCTGGCAATCGAGCACAGATTTCTTCCTCAGGGGTTTGCATACTTCTCGAAATGTTCAAAACATCCTGCATTGGCCGGGAATCGAACCCGGGCCTCCCGTACGGCAGGCGAGAATTCTACCACTGAACAACCAATGCCTTGGAATACTGAGATAATGCTGGAAATCGTATCATAAAGCTTTATCTCCAAGCATATTTTTCGCATAGTGGGCTCAGCTACATTGTTCACCCTAAAAAAAAAGCAGTCCTTTCTCCCCGTCGGGGAATTGAACCCCGGTCTCCCGCGTGACAGGCGGGGATACTCACCACTATACTAACGAGGAGCTGGTGTGTTGGACTTTTGAAAAAACGTGGAGCTTTGGTACTAACTATACGTTTGCAGTGTTGGGCTTTAACACTTCTAACAAAAACATCTGTATAGACTGAATGGTTAGAGCTAGAAACTACTGTGACCCCTCTATGGAAAGCTGGGACTCACGAAAACGTACATGTAATCGATTTCGCTCTATACCACTCACAGGCCACACACTCGCAGTTAGAAGGTGACGCGTTTGTGGGATGTCCCAGGACATTGTCACAAATGCCAAACTCAAGACAGTTGTCGATGACTAGTTGGTTACTCGTTTCCCATTTAACAACTAAAGCCTTGCACAAAGTAAATCACCTCACACACTGGACATCTACAATGGATTCACCAAAGTCTTCTGAGAATGAGTAAATGTCCAAACTGAAAATGAAAGCAAAGTCAGATTTTTCAAGTCAGTTGAGATTTCGACCAAGACCAGAGATTTCTGTTGGCCTGGCAATCGATAACAGATTTCTTCCTCAGGGGTTTGCATACTTCTCGAAATTACATGTTCAAAACATCCTGCATTGGCCGGGAATCGAACCCGAGCCTCCCGCATGGCAGGCGAGAATTCTACCACTGAACAACCAATGCCTTGGAATACTGAGATAATGCTGGAAATCGTATCATAAAGCTTTATCTCCAAGCATATTTTTCGCATAGTGGGCTCAGCTACATTGTTCACCCTAAAAAAAAAGCAGTCCTTTCTCCCCGTCGGGGAATTGAACCCCGGTCTCCCGCGTGACAGGCGGGGATACTCACCACTATACTAACGAGGAGCTGGTGTGGTGGATGTTTGAAAAAACGTGGAGCATTGGTACTAACTATACGTTTGCAGTGTTGGGCTTTAACACTTCTAACAAAAACATCTGTATAGACTGAATGGTTAGAGCTAGAAACTACTGTGACCCCTCTATGGAAAGCTGGGACTCACGAAAACGTACATGTAATCGATTTCGCATACTTCTCGAAATGTTCAAAACATCCTGCATTGGCCGGGAATCGAACCCGGGCCTCCCGTACGGCAGGCGAGAATTCTACCACTGAACAACCAATGCCTTGGAATACTGAGATAATGCTGGAAATCGTATCATAAAGCTTTATCTCCAAGCATATTTTTCGCATAGTGGGCTCAGCTACATTGTTCACCCTAAAAAAAAAGCAGTCCTTTCTCCCCGTCGGGGAATTGAACCCCGGTCTCCCGCGTGACAGGCGGGGATACTCACCACTATACTAACGAGGAGCTGGTGTGTTGGACTTTTGAAAAAACGTGGAGCTTTGGTACTAACTATACGTTTGCAGTGTTGGGCTTTAACACTTCTAACAAAAACATCTGTATAGACTGAATGGTTAGAGCTAGAAACTACTGTGACCCCTCTATGGAAAGCTGGGACTCACGAAAACGTACATGTAATCGATTTCGCTCTATACCACTCACAGGCCACACACTCGCAGTTAGAAGGTGACGCGTTTGTGGGATGTCCCAGGACATTGTCACAAATGCCAAACTCAAGACAGTTGTCGATGACTAGTTGGTTACTCGTTTCCCATTTAACAACTAAAGCCTTGCACAAAGTAAATCACCTCACACACTGGACATCTACAATGGATTCACCAAAGTCTTCTGAGAATGAGTAAATGTCCAAACTGAAAATGAAAGCAAAGTCAGATTTTTCAAGTCAGTTGAGATTTCGACCAAGACCAGAGATTTCTGTTGGCCTGGCAATCGATAACAGATTTCTTCCTCAGGGGTTTGCATACTTCTCGAAATTACATGTTCAAAACATCCTGCATTGGCCGGGAATCGAACCCGAGCCTCCCGCATGGCAGGCGAGTATTCTACCACTGAACAACCAATGCCTTGGAATACTGAGATAATGCTGGAAATCGTATCATAAAGCTTTATCTCCAAGCATATTTTTCGCATAGTGGGCTCAGCTACATTGTTCACCCTAAAAAAAAAGCAGTCCTTTCTCCCCGTCGGGGAATTGAACCCCGGTCTCCCGCGTGACAGGCGGGGATACTCACCACTATACTAACGAGGAGCTGGTGTGGTGGATGTTTGAAAAAACGTGGAGCATTGGTACTAACTATACGTTTGCAGTGTTGGGCTTTAACACTTCTAACAAAAACATCTGTATAGACTGAATGGTTAGAGCTAGAAACTACTGTGACCCCTCTATGGAAAGCTGGGACTCTCACGGAAACGTACATGTAATCGATTTCGCTCTATACCACTCACAGGCCACACACTCGTAGTTAGAAGGTGACGCGTTTGTGGGATGTCCCAGGACATTGTCACAAATGCCAAACTCAAGACAGTTGTCGATGACTAGTTGGTTACTCGTTTCCCATTTAACAACTAAAGCCTTGCACAAAGTAAATCACCTCACACACTGGACATCTACAATGGATTCACCAAAGTCTTCTGAGAATGAGTAAATGTCCAAACTGAAAATGAAAGCAAAGTCAGATTTTTCAAGTCAGTTGAGATTTCGACCAAGACCAGAGATTTCTGTTGGCCTGGCAATCGAGCACAGATTTCTTCCTCAGGGGTTTGCATACTTCTCGAAATTACATGTTCAAAACATCCTGCATTGGCCGGGAATCGAACCCGGGCCTCCCGCATGGCAGGCGAGAATTCTACCACTGAACAACCAATGCCTTGGAATACTGAGATAATGCTGGAAATCGTATCATAAAGCTTTATCTCCAAGCATATTTTTCGCATAGTGGGCTCAGCTACATTGTTCACCCTAAAAAAAAAGAAGTCCTTTCTCCCCGTCGGGGAATTGAACCCCGGTCTCCCGCGTGACAGGCGGGGATACTCACCACTATACTAACGAGGAGCAGGTGTGTTGGACTTTTGAAAAAACGTGGAGCTTTGGTACTAACTATACGTTTGCAGTGTTGGGCTTTAACACTTCTAACAAAAACATCTGTATAGACTGAATGGTTAGAGCTAGAAACTACTGTGACCCCTCTATGGAAAGCTGGGACTCACGAAAACGTACATGTAATCGATTTCGCTCTATACCACTCACAGGCCACACACTCGCAGTTAGAAGGTGACGCGTTTGTGGGATGTCCCAGGACATTGTCACAAATGCCAAACTCAAGACAGTTGTCGATGACTAGTTGGTTACTCGTTTCCCATTTAACAACTAAAGCCTTGCACAAAGTAAATCACCTCACACACTGGACATCTACAATGGATTCACCAAAGTCTTCTGAGAATGAGTAAATGTCCAAACTGAAAATGAAAGCAAAGTCAGATTTTTCAAGTCAGTTGAGATTTCGACCAAGACCAGAGATTTCTGTTGGCCTGGCAATCGAGCACAGATTTCTTCCTCAGGGGTTTGCATACTTCTCGAAATTACATGTTCAAAACATCCTGCATTGGCCGGGAATCGAACCCGAGCCTCCCGCATGGCAGGCGAGAATTCTACCACTGAACAACCAATGCCTTGGAATGCTGAGATAATGCTGGAAATCATATCATAAAGCTTTATCTCCAAGCATATTTTTCGCATAGTGGGCTCAGCTACATTGTTCACCCTAAAAAAAAAGCAGTCCTTTCTCCCCGTCGGGGAATTGAACCCCGGTCTCCCGCGTGACAGGCGGGGATACTCACCACTATACTAACGAGGAGCTGGTGTGTTGGACTTTTGAAAAAACGTGGAGCTTTGGTACTAACTATACGTTTGCAGTGTTGGGCTTTAACACTTCTAACAAAAACATCTGTATAGACTGAATGGTTAGAGCTAGAAACTACTGTGACCCCTCTATGGAAAGCTGGGACTCACGGAAACGTACATGTAATCGATTTCGCTCTATACCACTCACAGGCCACACACTCGCAGTTAGAAGGTGACGCGTTTGTGGGATGTCCCAGGACATTGTCACAAATGCCAAACTCAAGACAGTTGTCGATGACTAGTTGGTTACTCGTTTCCCATTTAACAACTAAAGCCTTGCACAAAGTAAATCACCTCACACACTGGACATCTACAATGGATTCACCAAAGTCTTCTGAGAATGAGTAAATGTCCAAACTGAAAATGAAAGCAAAGTCAGATTTTTCAAGTCAGTTGAGATTTCGACCAAGACCAGAGATTTCTGTTGGCCTGGCAATCGAGCACAGATTTCTTCCTCAGGGGTTTGCATACTTCTCGAAATGTTCAAAACATCCTGCATTGGCCGGGAATCGAACCCGGGCCTCCCGTACGGCAGGCGAGAATTCTACCACTGAACAACCAATGCCTTGGAATACTGAGATAATGCTGGAAATCGTATCATAAAGCTTTATCTCCAAGCATATTTTTCGCATAGTGGGCTCAGCTACATTGTTCACCCTAAAAAAAAAGCAGTCCTTTCTCCCCGTCGGGGAATTGAACCCCGGTCTCCCGCGTGACAGGCGGGGATACTCACCACTATACTAACGAGGAGCTGGTGTGTTGGACTTTTGAAAAAACGTGGAGCTTTGGTACTAACTATACGTTTGCAGTGTTGGGCTTTAACACTTCTAACAAAAACATCTGTATAGACTGAATGGTTAGAGCTAGAAACTACTGTGACCCCTCTATGGAAAGCTGGGACTCACGAAAACGTACATGTAATCGATTTCGCTCTATACCACTCACAGGCCACACACTCGCAGTTAGAAGGTGACGCGTTTGTGGGATGTCCCAGGACATTGTCACAAATGCCAAACTCAAGACAGTTGTCGATGACTAGTTGGTTACTCGTTTCCCATTTAACAACTAAAGCCTTGCACAAAGTAAATCACCTCACACACTGGACATCTACAATGGATTCACCAAAGTCTTCTGAGAATGAGTAAATGTCCAAACTGAAAATGAAAGCAAAGTCAGATTTTTCAAGTCAGTTGAGATTTCGACCAAGACCAGAGATTTCTGTTGGCCTGGCAATCGATAACAGATTTCTTCCTCAGGGGTTTGCATACTTCTCGAAATTACATGTTCAAAACATCCTGCATTGGCCGGGAATCGAACCCGAGCCTCCCGCATGGCAGGCGAGAATTCTACCACTGAACAACCAATGCCTTGGAATACTGAGATAATGCTGGAAATCGTATCATAAAGCTTTATCTCCAAGCATATTTTTCGCATAGTGGGCTCAGCTACATTGTTCACCCTAAAAAAAAAGCAGTCCTTTCTCCCCGTCGGGGAATTGAACCCCGGTCTCCCGCGTGACAGGCGGGGATACTCACCACTATACTAACGAGGAGCAGGTGTGTTGGACTTTTGAAAAAACGTGGAGCTTTGGTACTAACTATACGTTTGCAGTGTTGGGCTTTAACACTTCTAACAAAAACATCTGTATAGACTGAATGGTTAGAGCTAGAAACTACTGTGACCCCTCTATGGAAAGCTGGGACTCACGAAAACGTACATGTAATCGATTTCGCTCTATACCACTCACAGGCCACACACTCGCAGTTAGAAGGTGACGCGTTTGTGGGATGTCCCAGGACATTGTCACAAATGCCAAACTCAAGACAGTTGTCGATGACTAGTTGGTTACTCGTTTCCCATTTAACAACTAAAGCCTTGCACAAAGTAAATCACCTCACACACTGGACATCTACAATGGATTCACCAAAGTCTTCTGAGAATGAGTAAATGTCCAAACTGAAAATGAAAGCAAAGTCAGATTTTTCAAGTCAGTTGAGATTTCGACCAAGACCAGAGATTTCTGTTGGCCTGGCAATCGAGCACAGATTTCTTCCTCAGGGGTTTGCATACTTCTCGAAATTACATGTTCAAAATATCCTGTATTGGCCGGGAATCGAACCCAGGCCTCCCGCGTGGCAGGCGAGAATTCTACCACTGAACAACCAATGCCTTGGAAAACTGAGATAATGCTGGAAATCGTATCATAAAGCTTTATCTCCAAGCATATTTTTCGCATAGTGGGCTCAGCTACATTGTTCACCCTAAAAAAAAAGCAGTCCTTTCTCCCCGTCGGGGAATTGAACCCCGGTCTCCCGCGTGACAGGCGGGGATACTCACCACTATACTAACGAGGAGCTGGTGTGGTGGACGTTTGAAAAAACGTGGAGCTTTGGTACTAACTATACGTTTGCAGTGTTGGGATTTAACACTTCTAACAAAAACATCTGTATAGACTGAATGGTTAGAGCTAGAAACTACTGTGACCCCTCTATGGAAAGCTGGGACTCACGAAAACGTACATGTAATCGATTTCGCTCTATACCACTCACAGGCCACACACTCGTAGTTAGAAGGTGACGCGTTTGTGGGATGTCCCAGGACATTGTCACAAATGCCAAACTCAAGACAGTTGTCGATGACTAGTTGGTTACTCGTTTCCCATTTAACAACTAAAGCCTTGCACAAAGTAAATCACCTCACACACTGGACATCTACAATGGATTCACCAAAGTCTTCTGAGAATGAGTAAATGTCCAAACTGAAAATGAAAGCAAAGTCAGATTTTTCAAGAGTCAGTTGAGATTTCTGTTGGCCTGGCAATCGAGCACAGATTTCTCCCTCAGGGGTTTGCATACTTCTCGAAATTACATGTTCAAAACATCCTGCATTGGCCGGGAATCGAACCCGGGCCTCCCGCGTGGCAGGCGAGAATTCTACCACTGAACAACCAATGCCTTGGAATACTGAGATAATGCTGGAAAATCGTATCATAAAGCTTTATCTCCAAGCATATTTTTCGCATAGTGGGCTCAGCTACATTGTTCACCCTAAAAAAAAAGCAGTCCTTTCTCCCCGTCGGGGAATTGAACCCCGGTCTCCCGCGTGACAGGCGGGGATACTCACCACTATACTAACGAGGAGCTGGTGTGGTGGACGTTTGAAAAAACGTGGAGCTTTGGTACTAACTATACGTTTGCAGTGTTGGGCTTTAACACTTCTAACAAAAACATCTGTATAGACTGAATGGTTAGAGCTAGAAACTACTGTGACCCCTCTATGGAAAGCTGGGACTCACGAAAACGTACATGTAATCGATTTCGCTCTATACCACTCACAGGCCACACACTCGTAGTTAGAAGGTGACGCGTTTGTGGGATGTCCCAGGACATTGTCACAAATGCCAAACTCAAGACAGTTGTCGATGACTAGTTGGTTACTCGTTTCCCATTTAACAACTAAAGCCTTGCACAAAGTAAATCACCTCACACACTGGACATCTACAATGGATTCACCAAAGTCTTCTGAGAATGAGTAAATGTCCAAACTGAAAATGAAGGCAAAGTCAGATTTTTCAAGTCAGTTGAGATTTCGACCAAGACCAGAGATTTCTGTTGGCCTGGCAATCGAGCACAGATTTCTTCCTCAGGGGTTTGCATACTTCTCGAAATTACATGTTCAAAACATCCTGCATTGGCCGGGAATCGAACCCGGGCCTCCCGCATGGCAGGCGAGAATTCTACCACTGAACAACCAATGCCTTGGAATACTGAGATAATGCTGGAAATCGTATCATAAAGCTTTATCTCCAAGCATATTTTTCGCATAGTGGGCTCAGCTACATTGTTCACCCTAAAAAAAAAGCAGTCCTTTCTCCCCGTCGGGGAATTGAACCCCGGTCTCCCGCGTGACAGGCGGGGATACTCACCACTATACTAACGAGGAGCAGGTGTGTTGGACTTTTGAAAAAACGTGGAGCTTTGGTACTAACTATACGTTTGCAGTGTTGGGCTTTAACACTTCTAACAAAAACATCTGTATAGACTGAATGGTTAGAGCTAGAAACTACTGTGACCCCTCTATGGAAAGCTGGGACTCACGAAAACGTACATGTAATCGATTTCGCTCTATACCACTCACAGGCCACACACTCGCAGTTAGAAGGTGACGCGTTTGTGGGATGTCCCAGGACATTGTCACAAATGCCAAACTCAAGACAGTTGTCGATGACTAGTTGGTTACTCGTTTCCCATTTAACAACTAAAGCCTTGCACAAAGTAAATCACCTCACACACTGGACATCTACAATGGATTCACCAAAGTCTTCTGAGAATGAGTAAATGTCCAAACTGAAAATGAAAGCAAAGTCAGATTTTTCAAGTCAGTTGAGATTTCGACCAAGACCAGAGATTTCTGTTGGCCTGGCAATCGAGCACAGATTTCTTCCTCAGGGGTTTGCATACTTCTCGAAATTACATGTTCAAAACAACCTGCATTGGCCGGGAATCGAACCCGGGCCTCCCGCGTGGCAGGCAAGAATTCTACCACTGAACAACCAATGCCTTGGAATACTGAGATAATGCTGGAAATCGTATCATAAAGCTTTATCTCCAAGCATATTTTTCGCATAGTGGGCTCAGCTACATTGTTCACCCTAAAAAAAAAGCAGTCCTTTCTCCCCGTCGGGGAATTGAACCCCGGGCTCCTGCATGACAGGCGGGGATACTCACCACTATACTAACGAGGAGCTGGTGTGGTGGACGTTTGAAAAAACGTGGAGCATTGGTACTAACTATACGTTTGCAGTGTTGGGCTTTAACACTTCTAACAAAAACATCTGTATAGACTGAATGGTTAGAGCTAGAAACTACTGTGACCCCTCTATGGAAAGCTGGGACTCACGAAAACGTACATGTAATCGATTTCGCTCTATACCACTCACAGGCCACACACTCGCAGTTAGAAGGTGACGCGTTTGTGGGATGTCCCAGGACATTGTCACAAATGCCAAACTCAAGACAGTTGTCGATGACTAGTTGGTTACTCGTTTCCCATTTAACAACTAAAGCCTTGCACAAAGTAAATCACCTCACACACTGGACATCTACAATGGATTCACCAAAGTCTTCTGAGAATGAGTAAATGTCCAAACTGAAAATGAAAGCAAAGTCAGATTTTTCAAGTCAGTTGAGATTTCGACCAAGACCAGAGATTTCTGTTGGCCTGGCAATCGAGCACAGATTTCTTCCTCAGGGGTTTGCATACTTCTCGAAATTACATGTTCAAAACAACCTGCATTGGCCGGGAATCGAACCCGGGCCTCCCGCGTGGCAGGCAAGAATTCTACCACTGAACAACCAATGCCTTGGAATACTGAGATAATGCTGGAAATCGTATCATAAAGCTTTATCTCCAAGCATATTTTTCGCATAGTGGGCTCAGCTACATTGTTCACCCTAAAAAAAAAGCAGTCCTTTCTCCCCGTCGGGGAATTGAACCCCGGGCTCCTGCATGACAGGCGGGGATACTCACCACTATACTAACGAGGAGCTGGTGTGGTGGACGTTTGAAAAAACGTGGAGCATTGGTACTAACTATACGTTTGCAGTGTTGGGCTTTAACACTTCTAACAAAAACATCTGTATAGACTGAATGGTTAGAGCTAGAAACTACTGTGACCCCTCTATGGAAAGCTGGGACTCACGAAAACGTACATGTAATCGATTTCGCTCTATACCACTCACAGGCCACACACTCGTAGTTAGAAGGTGACGCGTTTGTGGGATGTCCCAGGACATTGTCACAAATGCCAAACTCAAGACAGTTGTCGATGACTAGTTGGTTACTCGTTTCCCATTTAACAACTTAAGCCTTGCACAAAGTAAATCACCTCACACACTGGACATCTACAATGGATTCACCAAAGTCTTCTGAGAATGAGTAAATGTCCAAACTGAAAATGAAAGCAAAGTCAGATTTTTCAAGTCAGTTGAGATTTCGACCAAGACCAGAGATTTCTGTTGGCCTGGCAATCGAGCACAGATTTCTTCCTCAGGGGTTTGCATACTTCTCGAAATTACATGTTCAAAACAACCTGCATTGGCCGGGAATCGAACCCGGGCCTCCCGCGTGGCAGGCAAGAATTCTACCACTGAACAACCAATGCCTTGGAATACTGAGATAATGCTGGAAATCGTATCATAAAGCTTTATCTCCAAGCATATTTTTCGCATAGTGGGCTCAGCTACATTGTTCACCCTAAAAAAAAAGCAGTCCTTTCTCCCCGTCGGGGAATTGAACCCCGGGCTCCTGCATGACAGGCGGGGATACTCACCACTATACTAACGAGGAGCTGGTGTGGTGGACGTTTGAAAAAACGTGGAGCATTGGTACTAACTATACGTTTGCAGTGTTGGGCTTTAACACTTCTAACAAAAACATCTGTATAGACTGAATGGTTAGAGCTAGAAACTACTGTGACCCCTCTATGGAAAGCTGGGACTCACGAAAACGTACATGTAATCGATTTCGCTCTATACCACTCACAGGCCACACACTCGTAGTTAGAAGGTGACGCGTTTGTGGGATGTCCCAGGACATTGTCACAAATGCCAAACTCAAGACAGTTGTCGATGACTAGTTGGTTACTCGTTTCCCATTTAACAACTTAAGCCTTGCACAAAGTAAATCACCTCACACACTGGACATCTACAATGGATTCACCAAAGTCTTCTGAGAATGAGTAAATGTCCAAACTGAAAATGAAAGCAAAGTCAGATTTTTCAAGAGTCAGTTGAGATTTCTGTTGGCCTGGCAATCGAGCACAGATTTCTCCCTCAGGGGTTTGCATACTTCTCGAAATTACATGTTCAAAACATCCTGCATTGGCCGGGAATCGAACCCGGGCCTCCCGCGTGGCAGGCGAGAATTCTACCACTGAACAACCAATGCCTTGGAATACTGAGATAATGCTGGAAAATCGTATCATAAAGCTTTATCTCCAAGCATATTTTTCGCATAGTGGGCTCAGCTACATTGTTCACCCTAAAAAAAAAGCAGTCCTTTCTCCCCGTCGGGGAATTGAACCCCGGTCTCCCGCGTGACAGGCGGGGATACTCACCACTATACTAACGAGGAGCTGGTGTGGTGGACGTTTGAAAAAACGTGGAGCATTGGTACTAACTATACGTTTGCAGTGTTGGGCTTTAACACTTCTAACAAAAACATCTGTATAGACTGAATGGTTAGAGCTAGAAACTACTGTGACCCCTCTATGGAAAGCTGAGACTCTCACGAAAACGTACATGTAATCGATTTCGCTCTATACCACTCACAGGCCACACACTCGTAGTTAGAAGGTGACGCGTTTGTGGGATGTCCCAGGACATCGTCACAAATGCCAAACTCAAGACAGTTGTCGATGACTAGTTGGTTACTCGTTTCCCATTTAACAACTTAAGCCTTGCACAAAGTAAATCACCTCACACACTGGACATCTACAATGGATTCACCAAAGTCTTCTGAGAATGAGTAAATGTCCAAACTGAAAATGAAAGCAAAGTCAGATTTTTCAAGAGTCAGTTGAGATTTCTGTTAGCCTGGCAATCGAGCACAGATTTCTCCCTCAGGGGTTTGCATACTTCTCGAAATTACATGTTCAAAACATCCTGCATTGGCCGGGAATCGAACCCGGGCCTCCCGCGTGGCAGGCGAGAATTCTACCACTGAACAACCAATGCCTTGGAATACTGAGATAATGCTGGAAAATCGTATCATAAAGCTTTATCTCCAAGCATATTTTTCGCATAGTGGGCTCAGCTACATTGTTCACCCTAAAAAAAAAGCAGTCCTTTCTCCCCGTCGGGGAATTGAACCCCGGTCTCCCGCGTGACAGGCGGGGATACTCACCACTATACTAACGAGGAGCTGGTGTGGTGGACGTTTGAAAAAACGTGGAGCATTGGTACTAACTATACGTTTGCAGTGTTGGGCTTTAACACTTCTAACAAAAACATCTGTATAGACTGAATGGTTAGAGCTAGAAACTACTGTGACCCCTCTATGGAAAGCTGGGACTCACGAAAACGTACATGTAATCGATTTCGCTCTATACCACTCACAGGCCACACACTCGTAGTTAGAAGGTGACGCGTTTGTGGGATGTCCCAGGACATTGTCACAAATGCCAAACTCAAGACAGTTGTCGATGACTAGTTGGTTACTCGTTTCCCATTTAACAACTTAAGCCTTGCACAAAGTAAATCACCTCACACACTGGACATCTACAATGGATTCACCAAAGTCTTCTGAGAATGAGTAAATGTCCAAACTGAAAATGAAAGCAAAGTCAGATTTTTCAAGTCAGTTGAGATTTCTGTTGGCCTGGCAATCGAGCACAGATTTCTCCCTCAGGGGTTTGCATACTTCTCGAAATTACATGTTCAAAACATCCTGCATTGGCCGGGAATCGAACCCGGGCCTCCCGCGTGGCAGGCGAGAATTCTACCACTGAACAACCAATGCCTTGGAATACTGAGATAATGCTGGAAAATCGTATCATAAAGCTTTATCTCCAAGCATATTTTTCGCATAGTGGGCTCAGCTACATTGTTCACCCTAAAAAAAAAGCAGTCCTTTCTCCCCGTCGGGGAATTGAACCCCGGTCTCCCGCGTGACAGGCGGGGATACTCACCACTATACTAACGAGGAGCTGGTGTGGTGGACGTTTGAAAAAACGTGGAGCATTGGTACTAACTATACGTTTGCAGTGTTGGGCTTTAACACTTCTAACAAAAACATCTGTATAGACTGAATGGTTAGAGCTAGAAACTACTGTGACCCCTCTATGGAAAGCTGAGACTCTCACGAAAACGTACATGTAATCGATTTCGCTCTATACCACTCACAGGCCACACACTCGTAGTTAGAAGGTGACGCGTTTGTGGGATGTCCCAGGACATCGTCACAAATGCCAAACTCAAGACAGTTGTCGATGACTAGTTGGTTACTCGTTTCCCATTTAACAACTTAAGCCTTGCACAAAGTAAATCACCTCACACACTGGACATCTACAATGGATTCACCAAAGTCTTCTGAGAATGAGTAAATGTCCAAACTGAAAATGAAAGCAAAGTCAGATTTTTCAAGAGTCAGTTGAGATTTCTGTTGGCCTGGCAATCGAGCACAGATTTCTCCCTCAGGGGTTTGCATACTTCTCGAAATTACATGTTCAAAACATCCTGCATTGGCCGGGAATCGAACCCGGGCCTCCCGCGTGGCAGGCGAGAATTCTACCACTGAACAACCAATGCCTTGGAATACTGAGATAATGCTGGAAAATCGTATCATAAAGCTTTATCTCCAAGCATATTTTTCGCATAGTGGGCTCAGCTACATTGTTCACCCTAAAAAAAAAGCAGTCCTTTCTCCCCGTCGGGGAATTGAACCCCGGTCTCCCGCGTGACAGGCGGGGATACTCACCACTATACTAACGAGGAGCTGGTGTGGTGGACGTTTGAAAAAACGTGGAGCATTGGTACTAACTATACGTTTGCAGTGTTGGGCTTTAACACTTCTAACAAAAACATCTGTATAGACTGAATGGTTAGAGCTAGAAACTACTGTGACCCCTCTATGGAAAGCTGAGACTCTCACGAAAACGTACATGTAATCGATTTCGCTCTATACCACTCACAGGCCACACACTCGTAGTTAGAAGGTGACGCGTTTGTGGGATGTCCCAGGACATCGTCACAAATGCCAAACTCAAGACAGTTGTCGATGACTAGTTGGTTACTCGTTTCCCATTTAACAACTTAAGCCTTGCACAAAGTAAATCACCTCACACACTGGACATCTACAATGGATTCACCAAAGTCTTCTGAGAATGAGTAAATGTCCAAACTGAAAATGAAAGCAAAGTCAGATTTTTCAAGAGTCAGTTGAGATTTCTGTTGGCCTGGCAATCGAGCACAGATTTCTCCCTCAGGGGTTTGCATACTTCTCGAAATTACATGTTCAAAACATCCTGCATTGGCCGGGAATCGAACCCGGGCCTCCCGCGTGGCAGGCGAGAATTCTACCACTGAACAACCAATGCCTTGGAATACTGAGATAATGCTGGAAAATCGTATCATAAAGCTTTATCTCCAAGCATATTTTTCGCATAGTGGGCTCAGCTACATTGTTCACCCTAAAAAAAAAGCAGTCCTTTCTCCCCGTCGGGGAATTGAACCCCGGTCTCCCGCGTGACAGGCGGGGATACTCACCACTATACTAACGAGGAGCTGGTGTGGTGGACGTTTGAAAAAACGTGGAGCATTGGTACTAACTATACGTTTGCAGTGTTGGGCTTTAACACTTCTAACAAAAACATCTGTATAGACTGAATGGTTAGAGCTAGAAACTACTGTGACCCCTCTATGGAAAGCTGGGACTCACGAAAACGTACATGTAATCGATTTCGCTCTATACCACTCACAGGCCACACACTCGTAGTTAGAAGGTGACGCGTTTGTGGGATGTCCCAGGACATTGTCACAAATGCCAAACTCAAGACAGTTGTCGATGACTAGTTGGTTACTCGTTTCCCATTTAACAACTTAAGCCTTGCACAAAGTAAATCACCTCACACACTGGACATCTACAATGGATTCACCAAAGTCTTCTGAGAATGAGTAAATGTCCAAACTGAAAATGAAAGCAAAGTCAGATTTTTCAAGTCAGTTGAGATTTCTGTTGGCCTGGCAATCGAGCACAGATTTCTCCCTCAGGGGTTTGCATACTTCTCGAAATTACATGTTCAAAACATCCTGCATTGGCCGGGAATCGAACCCGGGCCTCCCGCGTGGCAGGCGAGAATTCTACCACTGAACAACCAATGCCTTGGAATACTGAGATAATGCTGGAAAATCGTATCATAAAGCTTTATCTCCAAGCATATTTTTCGCATAGTGGGCTCAGCTACATTGTTCACCCTAAAAAAAAAGCAGTCCTTTCTCCCCGTCGGGGAATTGAACCCCGGTCTCCCGCGTGACAGGCGGGGATACTCACCACTATACTAACGAGGAGCTGGTGTGGTGGACGTTTGAAAAAACGTGGAGCATTGGTACTAACTATACGTTTGCAGTGTTGGGCTTTAACACTTCTAACAAAAACATCTGTATAGACTGAATGGTTAGAGCTAGAAACTACTGTGACCCCTCTATGGAAAGCTGAGACTCTCACGAAAACGTACATGTAATCGATTTCGCTCTATACCACTCACAGGCCACACACTCGTAGTTAGAAGGTGACGCGTTTGTGGGATGTCCCAGGACATCGTCACAAATGCCAAACTCAAGACAGTTGTCGATGACTAGTTGGTTACTCGTTTCCCATTTAACAACTTAAGCCTTGCACAAAGTAAATCACCTCACACACTGGACATCTACAATGGATTCACCAAAGTCTTCTGAGAATGAGTAAATGTCCAAACTGAAAATGAAAGCAAAGTCAGATTTTTCAAGAGTCAGTTGAGATTTCTGTTGGCCTGGCAATCGAGCACAGATTTCTCCCTCAGGGGTTTGCATACTTCTCGAAATTACATGTTCAAAACATCCTGCATTGGCCGGGAATCGAACCCGGGCCTCCCGCGTGGCAGGCGAGAATTCTACCACTGAACAACCAATGCCTTGGAATACTGAGATAATGCTGGAAAATCGTATCATAAAGCTTTATCTCCAAGCATATTTTTCGCATAGTGGGCTCAGCTACATTGTTCACCCTAAAAAAAAAAGCAGTCCTTTCTCCCCGTCGGGGAATTGAACCCCGGTCTCCCGCGTGACAGGCGGGGATACTCACCACTATACTAACGAGGAGCTGGTGTGGTGGACGTTTGAAAAAACGTGGAGCATTGGTACTAACTATACGTTTGCAGTGTTGGGCTTTAACACTTCTAACAAAAACATCTGTATAGACTGAATGGTTAGAGCTAGAAACTACTGTGACCCCTCTATGGAAAGCTGGGACTCACGAAAACGTACATGTAATCGATTTCGCTCTATACCACTCACAGGCCACACACTCGTAGTTAGAAGGTGACGCGTTTGTGGGATGTCCCAGGACATTGTCACAAATGCCAAACTCAAGACAGTTGTCGATGACTAGTTGGTTACTCGTTTCCCATTTAACAACTTAAGCCTTGCACAAAGTAAATCACCTCACACACTGGACATCTACAATGGATTCACCAAAGTCTTCTGAGAATGAGTAAATGTCCAAACTGAAAATGAAAGCAAAGTCAGATTTTTCAAGTCAGTTGAGATTTCTGTTGGCCTGGCAATCGAGCACAGATTTCTCCCTCAGGGGTTTGCATACTTCTCGAAATTACATGTTCAAAACATCCTGCATTGGCCGGGAATCGAACCCGGGCCTCCCGCGTGGCAGGCGAGAATTCTACCACTGAACAACCAATGCCTTGGAATACTGAGATAATGCTGGAAAATCGTATCATAAAGCTTTATCTCCAAGCATATTTTTCGCATAGTGGGCTCAGCTACATTGTTCACCCTAAAAAAAAAGCAGTCCTTTCTCCCCGTCGGGGAATTGAACCCCGGTCTCCCGCGTGACAGGCGGGGATACTCACCACTATACTAACGAGGAGCTGGTGTGGTGGACGTTTGAAAAAACGTGGAGCATTGGTACTAACTATACGTTTGCAGTGTTGGGCTTTAACACTTCTAACAAAAACATCTGTATAGACTGAATGGTTAGAGCTAGAAACTACTGTGACCCCTCTATGGAAAGCTGAGACTCTCACGAAAACGTACATGTAATCGATTTCGCTCTATACCACTCACAGGCCACACACTCGTAGTTAGAAGGTGACGCGTTTGTGGGATGTCCCAGGACATCGTCACAAATGCCAAACTCAAGACAGTTGTCGATGACTAGTTGGTTACTCGTTTCCCATTTAACAACTTAAGCCTTGCACAAAGTAAATCACCTCACACACTGGACATCTACAATGGATTCACCAAAGTCTTCTGAGAATGAGTAAATGTCCAAACTGAAAATGAAAGCAAAGTCAGATTTTTCAAGAGTCAGTTGAGATTTCTGTTGGCCTGGCAATCGAGCACAGATTTCTCCCTCAGGGGTTTGCATACTTCTCGAAATTACATGTTCAAAACATCCTGCATTGGCCGGGAATCGAACCCGGGCCTCCCGCGTGGCAGGCGAGAATTCTACCACTGAACAACCAATGCCTTGGAATACTGAGATAATGCTGGAAAATCGTATCATAAAGCTTTATCTCCAAGCATCATTGTTCACCCTAAAAAAAAAGCAGTCCTTTCTCCCCGTCGGGGAATTGAACCCCGGTCTCCCGCGTGACAGGCGGGGATACTCACCACTATACTAACTATGAGCTGGTGTGGTGGACGTTTGAAAAAACGTGGAGCATTGGTACTAACTATACGTTTGCAGTGTTGGGCTTTAACACTTCTAACAAAAACATCTGTATAGACTGAATGGTTAGAGCTAGAAACTACTGTGACCCCTCTATGGAAAGCTGAGACTCTCACGAAAACGTACATGTAATCGATTTCGCTCTATACCACTCACAGGCCACACACTCGTAGTTAGAAGGTGACGCGTTTGTGGGATGTCCCAGGACATTGTCACAAATGCCAAACTCAAGACAGTTGTCGATGACTAGTTGGTTACTCGTTTCCCATTTAACAACTTAAGCCTTGCACAAAGTAAATCACCTCACACACTGGACATCTACAATGGATTCACCAAAGTCTTCTGAGAATGAGTAAATGTCCAAACTGAAAATGAAAGCAAAGTCAGATTTTTCAAGAGTCAGTTGAGATTTCTGTTGGCCTGGCAATCGAGCACAGATTTCTCCCTCAGGGGTTTGCATACTTCTCGAAATTACATGTTCAAAACATCCTGCATTGGCCGGGAATCGAACCCGGGCCTCCCGCGTGGCAGGCGAGAATTCTACCACTGAACAACCAATGCCTTGGAATACTGAGATAATGCTGGAAATCGTATCATAAAGCTTTATCTCCAAGCATATTTTTCGCATAGTGGGCTCAGCTACATTGTTCACCCTAAAAAAAAAGCAGTCCTTTCTCCCCGTCGGGGAATTGAACCCCGGTCTCCCGCGTGACAGGCGGGGATACTCACCACTATACTAACTATGAGCTGGTGTGGTGGACGTTTGAAAAAACGTGGAGCATTGGTACTAACTATACGTTTGCAGTGTTGGGCTTTAACACTTCTAACAAAAACATCTGTATAGACTGAATGGTTAGAGCTAGAAACTACTGTGACCCCTCTATGGAAAGCTGAGACTCTCACGAAAACGTACATGTAATCGATTTCGCTCTATACCACTCACAGGCCACACACTCGTAGTTAGAAGGTGACGCGTTTGTGGGATGTCCCAGGACATTGTCACAAATGCCAAACTCAAGACAGTTGTCGATGACTAGTTGGTTACTCGTTTCCCATTTAACAACTTAAGCCTTGCACAAAGTAAATCACCTCACACACTGGACATCTACAATGGATTCACCAAAGTCTTCTGAGAATGAGTAAATGTCCAAACTGAAAATGAAAGCAAAGTCAGATTTTTCAAGAGTCAGTTGAGATTTCTGTTGGCCTGGCAATCGAGCACAGATTTCTCCCTCAGGGGTTTGCATACTTCTCGAAATTACATGTTCAAAACATCCTGCATTGGCCGGGAATCGAACCCGGGCCTCCCGCGTGGCAGGCGAGAATTCTACCACTGAACAACCAATGCCTTGGAATACTGAGATAATGCTGGAAAATCGTATCATAAAGCTTTATCTCCAAGCATATTTTTCGCATAGTGGGCTCAGCTACATTGTTCACCCTAAAAAAAAAGCAGTCCTTTCTCCCCGTCGGGGAATTGAACCCCGGTCTCCCGCGTGACAGGCGGGGATACTCACCACTATACTAACTATGAGCTGGTGTGGTGGACGTTTGAAAAAACGTGGAGCATTGGTACTAACTATACGTTTGCAGTGTTGGGCTTTAACACTTCTAACAAAAACATCTGTATAGACTGAATGGTTAGAGCTAGAAACTACTGTGACCCCTCTATGGAAAGCTGAGACTCTCACGAAAACGTACATGTAATCGATTTCGCTCTATACCACTCACAGGCCACACACTCGTAGTTAGAAGGTGACGCGTTTGTGGGATGTCCCAGGACATTGTCACAAATGCCAAACTCAAGACAGTTGTCGATGACTAGTTGGTTACTCGTTTCCCATTTAACAACTTAAGCCTTGCACAAAGTAAATCACCTCACACACTGGACATCTACAATGGATTCACCAAAGTCTTCTGAGAATGAGTAAATGTCCAAACTGAAAATGAAAGCAAAGTCAGATTTTTCAAGAGTCAGTTGAGATTTCTGTTGGCCTGGCAATCGAGCACAGATTTCTCCCTCAGGGGTTTGCATACTTCTCAAAATTACATGTTCAAAACATCCTGCATTGGCCGGGAATCGAACCCGGGCCTCCCGCGTGGCAGGCGAGAATTCTACCACTGAACAACCAATGCCTTGGAATACTGAGATAATGCTGGAAATCGTATCATAAAGCTTTATCTCCAAGCATATTTTTCGCATAGTGGGCTCAGCTACATTGTTCACCCTAAAAAAAAAAGCAGTCCTTTCTCCCCGTCGGGGAATTGAACCCCGGTCTCCCGCGTGACAGGCGGGGATACTCACCACTATACTAACGAGGAGCTGGTGTGGTGGACGTTTGAAAAAACGTGGAGCATTGGTACTAACTATACGTTTGCAGTGTTGGGCTTTAACACTTCTAACAAAAACATCTGTATAGACTGAATGGTTAGAGCTAGAAACTACTGTGACCCCTCTATGGAAAGCTGAGACTCTCACGAAAACGTACATGTAATCGATTTCGCTCTATACCACTCACAGGCCACACACTCGTAGTTAGAAGGTGACGCGTTTGTGGGATGTCCCAGGACATTGTCACAAATGCCAAACTCAAGACAGTTGTCGATGACTAGTTGGTTACTCGTTTCCCATTTAACAACTTAAGCCTTGCACAAAGTAAATCACCTCACACACTGGACATCTACAATGGATTCACCAAAGTCTTCTGAGAATGAGTAAATGTCCAAACTGAAAATGAAAGCAAAGTCAGATTTTTCAAGAGTCAGTTGAGATTTCTGTTGGCCTGGCAATCGAGCACAGATTTCTCCCTCAGGGGTTTGCATACTTCTCAAAATTACATGTTCAAAACATCCTGCATTGGCCGGGAATCGAACCCGGGCCTCCCGCGTGGCAGGCGAGAATTCTACCACTGAACAACCAATGCCTTGGAATACTGAGATAATGCTGGAAATCGTATCATAAAGCTTTATCTCCAAGCATATTTTTCGCATAGTGGGCTCAGCTACATTGTTCACCCTAAAAAAAAAAGCAGTCCTTTCTCCCCGTCGGGGAATTGAACCCCGGTCTCCCGCGTGACAGGCGGGGATACTCACCACTATACTAACGAGGAGCTGGTGTGGTGGACGTTTGAAAAAACGTGGAGCATTGGTACTAACTATACGTTTGCAGTGTTGGGCTTTAACACTTCTAACAAAAACATCTGTATAGACTGAATGGTTAGAGCTAGAAACTACTGTGACCCCTCTATGGAAAGCTGAGACTCTCACGAAAACGTACATGTAATCGATTTCGCTCTATACCACTCACAGGCCACACACTCGTAGTTAGAAGGTGACGCGTTTGTGGGATGTCCCAGGACATTGTCACAAATGCCAAACTCAAGACAGTTGTCGATGACTAGTTGGTTACTCGTTTCCCATTTAACAACTTAAGCCTTGCACAAAGTAAATCACCTCACACACTGGACATCTACAATGGATTCACCAAAGTCTTCTGAGAATGAGTAAATGTCCAAACTGAAAATGAAAGCAAAGTCAGATTTTTCAAGAGTCAGGTGAGATTTCTGTTGGCCTGGCAATCGAGCACAGATTTCTCCCTCAGGGGTTTGCATACTTCTCGAAATTACATGTTCAAAACATCCTGCATTGGCCGGGAATCGAACCCAGGCCTCCCGCGTGGCAGGCGAGAATTCTACCACTGAACAACCAATGCCTTGGAATACTGAGATAATGCTGGAAAATCGTATCATAAAGCTTTATCTCCAAGCATATTTTTCGCATAGTGGGCTCAGCTACATTGTTCACCCTAAAAAAAAAGCAGTCCTTTCTCCCCGTCGGGGAATTGAACCCCGGTCTCCCGCGTGACAGGCGGGGATACTCACCACTATACTAACGAGGAGCTGGTGTGGTGGATGTTTGAAAAAACGTGGAGCATTGGTACTAACTATACGTTTGCAGTGTTGGGCTTTAACACTTCTAACAAAAACATCTGTATAGACTGAATGGTTAGAGCTAGAAACTACTGTGACCCCTCTATGGAAAGCTGAGACTCTCACGAAAACGTACATGTAATCGATTTCGCTCTATACCACTCACAGGCCACACACTCGTAGTTAGAAGGTGACGCGTTTGTGGGATGTCCCAGGACATTGTCACAAATGCCAAACTCAAGACAGTTGTCGATGACTAGTTGGTTACTCGTTTCCCATTTAACAACTTAAGCCTTGCACAAAGTAAATCACCTCACACACTGGACATCTACAATGGATTCACCAAAGTCTTCTGAGAATGAGTAAATGTCCAAACTGAAAATGAAAGCAAAGTCAGATTTTTCAAGAGTCAGCTGAGATTTCTGTTGGCCTGGCAATCGAGCACAGATTTCTCCCTCAGGGGTTTGCATACTTCTCGAAATTACATGTTCAAAACATCCTGCATTGGCCGGGAATCGAACCCGAGCCTCCCGCGTGGCAGGCGAGAATTCTACCACTGAACAACCAATGCCTTGGAATACTGAGATAATGCTGGAAAATCGTATCATAAAGCTTTATCTCCAAGCATATTTTTCGCATAGTGGGCTCAGCTACATTGTTCACCCTAAAAAAAAGCAGTCCTTTCTCCCCGTCACGGAATTGAACCCCGGTCTCCCGCGTGACAGGCGGGGATACTCACCACTATAGTAACGAGGAGCTGGTGTGGTGGACGTTTGAAAAAACGTGGAGCATTGGTACTAACTATACGTTTGCAGTGTTGGGCTTTAACACTTCTAACAAAAACATCTGTATAGACTGAATGGTTAGAGCTAGAAACTACTGTGACCCCTCTATGGAAAGCTGAGACTCTCACGAAAACGTACATGTAATCGATTTCGCTCTATACCACTCACAGGCCACACACTCGTAGTTAGAAGGTGACGCGTTTGTGGGATGTCCCAGGACATTGTCACAAATGCCAAACTCAAGACAGTTGTCGATGACTAGTTGGTTACTCGTTTCCCATTTAACAACTTAAGCCTTGCACAAAGTAAATCACCTCACACACTGGACATCTACAATGGATTCACCAAAGTCTTCTGAGAATGAGTAAATGTCCAAACTGAAAATGAAAGCAAAGTCAGATTTTTCAAGAGTCAGTTGAGATTTCTGTTGGCCTGGCAATCGAGCACAGATTTCTCCCTCAGGGGTTTGCATACTTCTCGAAATTACATGTTCAAAACATCCTGCATTGGCCGGGAATCGAACCCGGGCCTCCCGCGTGGCAGGCGAGAATTCTACCACTGAACAACCAATGCCTTGGAATACTGAGATAATGCTGGAAAATCGTATCATAAAGCTTTATCTCCAAGCATATTTTTCGCATAGTGGGCTCAGCTACATTGTTCACCCTAAAAAAAAAGCAGTCCTTTCTCCCCGTCGGGGAATTGAACCCCGGTCTCCCGCGTGACAGGCGGGGATACTCACCACTATACTAACTATGAGCTGGTGTGGTGGACGTTTGAAAAAACGTGGAGCATTGGTACTAACTATACGTTTGCAGTGTTGGGCTTTAACACTTCTAACAAAAACATCTGTATAGACTGAATGGTTAGAGCTAGAAACTACTGTGACCCCTCTATGGAAAGCTGAGACTCTCACGAAAACGTACATGTAATCGATTTCGCTCTATACCACTCACAGGCCACACACTCGTAGTTAGAAGGTGACGCGTTTGTGGGATGTCCCAGGACATTGTCACAAATGCCAAACTCAAGACAGTTGTCGATGACTAGTTGGTTACTCGTTTCCCATTTAACAACTTAAGCCTTGCACAAAGTAAATCACCTCACACACTGGACATCTACAATGGATTCACCAAAGTCTTCTGAGAATGAGTAAATGTCCAAACTGAAAATGAAAGCAAAGTCAGATTTTTCAAGAGTCAGTTGAGATTTCTGTTGGCCTGGCAATCGAGCACAGATTTCTCCCTCAGGGGTTTGCATACTTCTCAAAATTACATGTTCAAAACATCCTGCATTGGCCGGGAATCGAACCCGGGCCTCCCGCGTGGCAGGCGAGAATTCTACCACTGAACAACCAATGCCTTGGAATACTGAGATAATGCTGGAAATCGTATCATAAAGCTTTATCTCCAAGCATATTTTTCGCATAGTGGGCTCAGCTACATTGTTCACCCTAAAAAAAAAAGCAGTCCTTTCTCCCCGTCGGGGAATTGAACCCCGGTCTCCCGCGTGACAGGCGGGGATACTCACCACTATACTAACGAGGAGCTGGTGTGGTGGACGTTTGAAAAAACGTGGAGCATTGGTACTAACTATACGTTTGCAGTGTTGGGCTTTAACACTTCTAACAAAAACATCTGTATAGACTGAATGGTTAGAGCTAGAAACTACTGTGACCCCTCTATGGAAAGCTGAGACTCTCACGAAAACGTACATGTAATCGATTTCGCTCTATACCACTCACAGGCCACACACTCGTAGTTAGAAGGTGACGCGTTTGTGGGATGTCCCAGGACATTGTCACAAATGCCAAACTCAAGACAGTTGTCGATGACTAGTTGGTTACTCGTTTCCCATTTAACAACTTAAGCCTTGCACAAAGTAAATCACCTCACACACTGGACATCTACAATGGATTCACCAAAGTCTTCTGAGAATGAGTAAATGTCCAAACTGAAAATGAAAGCAAAGTCAGATTTTTCAAGAGTCAGTTGAGATTTCTGTTGGCCTGGCAATCGAGCACAGATTTCTCCCTCAGGGGTTTGCATACTTCTCGAAATTACATGTTCAAAACATCCTGCATTGGCCGGGAATCGAACCCGGGCCTCCCGCGTGGCAGGCGAGAATTCTACCACTGAACAACCAATGCCTTGGAATACTGAGATAATGCTGGAAAATCGTATCATAAAGCTTTATCTCCAAGCATATTTTTCGCATAGTGGGCTCAGCTACATTGTTCACCCTAAAAAAAAAGCAGTCCTTTCTCCCCGTCGGGGAATTGAACCCCGGTCTCCCGCGTGACAGGCGGGGATACTCACCACTATACTAACTATGAGCTGGTGTGGTGGACGTTTGAAAAAACGTGGAGCATTGGTACTAACTATACGTTTGCAGTGTTGGGCTTTAACACTTCTAACAAAAACATCTGTATAGACTGAATGGTTAGAGCTAGAAACTACTGTGACCCCTCTATGGAAAGCTGAGACTCTCACGAAAACGTACATGTAATCGATTTCGCTCTATACCACTCACAGGCCACACACTCGTAGTTAGAAGGTGACGCGTTTGTGGGATGTCCCAGGACATTGTCACAAATGCCAAACTCAAGACAGTTGTCGATGACTAGTTGGTTACTCGTTTCCCATTTAACAACTTAAGCCTTGCACAAAGTAAATCACCTCACACACTGGACATCTACAATGGATTCACCAAAGTCTTCTGAGAATGAGTAAATGTCCAAACTGAAAATGAAAGCAAAGTCAGATTTTTCAAGAGTCAGTTGAGATTTCTGTTGGCCTGGCAATCGAGCACAGATTTCTCCCTCAGGGGTTTGCATACTTCTCAAAATTACATGTTCAAAACATCCTGCATTGGCCGGGAATCGAACCCGGGCCTCCCGCGTGGCAGGCGAGAATTCTACCACTGAACAACCAATGCCTTGGAATACTGAGATAATGCTGGAAATCGTATCATAAAGCTTTATCTCCAAGCATATTTTTCGCATAGTGGGCTCAGCTACATTGTTCACCCTAAAAAAAAAAGCAGTCCTTTCTCCCCGTCGGGGAATTGAACCCCGGTCTCCCGCGTGACAGGCGGGGATACTCACCACTATACTAACGAGGAGCTGGTGTGGTGGACGTTTGAAAAAACGTGGAGCATTGGTACTAACTATACGTTTGCAGTGTTGGGCTTTAACACTTCTAACAAAAACATCTGTATAGACTGAATGGTTAGAGCTAGAAACTACTGTGACCCCTCTATGGAAAGCTGAGACTCTCACGAAAACGTACATGTAATCGATTTCGCTCTATACCACTCACAGGCCACACACTCGTAGTTAGAAGGTGACGCGTTTGTGGGATGTCCCAGGACATTGTCACAAATGCCAAACTCAAGACAGTTGTCGATGACTAGTTGGTTACTCGTTTCCCATTTAACAACTTAAGCCTTGCACAAAGTAAATCACCTCACACACTGGACATCTACAATGGATTCACCAAAGTCTTCTGAGAATGAGTAAATGTCCAAACTGAAAATGAAAGCAAAGTCAGATTTTTCAAGAGTCAGGTGAGATTTCTGTTGGCCTGGCAATCGAGCACAGATTTCTCCCTCAGGGGTTTGCATACTTCTCGAAATTACATGTTCAAAACATCCTGCATTGGCCGGGAATCGAACCCGGGCCTCCCGCGTGGCAGGCGAGAATTCTACCACTGAACAACCAATGCCTTGGAATACTGAGATAATGCTGGAAAATCGTATCATAAAGCTTTATCTCCAAGCATATTTTTCGCATAGTGGGCTCAGCTACATTGTTCACCCTAAAAAAAAAGCAGTCCTTTCTCCCCGTCGGGGAATTGAACCCCGGTCTCCCGCGTGACAGGCGGGGATACTCACCACTATACTAACTATGAGCTGGTGTGGTGGACGTTTGAAAAAACGTGGAGCATTGGTACTAACTATACGTTTGCAGTGTTGGGCTTTAACACTTCTAACAAAAACATCTGTATAGACTGAATGGTTAGAGCTAGAAACTACTGTGACCCCTCTATGGAAAGCTGAGACTCTCACGAAAACGTACATGTAATCGATTTCGCTCTATACCACTCACAGGCCACACACTCGTAGTTAGAAGGTGACGCGTTTGTGGGATGTCCCAGGACATTGTCACAAATGCCAAACTCAAGACAGTTGTCGATGACTAGTTGGTTACTCGTTTCCCATTTAACAACTTAAGCCTTGCACAAAGTAAATCACCTCACACACTGGACATCTACAATGGATTCACCAAAGTCTTCTGAGAATGAGTAAATGTCCAAACTGAAAATGAAAGCAAAGTCAGATTTTTCAAGAGTCAGTTGAGATTTCTGTTGGCCTGGCAATCGAGCACAGATTTCTCCCTCAGGGGTTTGCATACTTCTCAAAATTACATGTTCAAAACATCCTGCATTGGCCGGGAATCGAACCCGGGCCTCCCGCGTGGCAGGCGAGAATTCTACCACTGAACAACCAATGCCTTGGAATACTGAGATAATGCTGGAAATCGTATCATAAAGCTTTATCTCCAAGCATATTTTTCGCATAGTGGGCTCAGCTACATTGTTCACCCTAAAAAAAAAAGCAGTCCTTTCTCCCCGTCGGGGAATTGAACCCCGGTCTCCCGCGTGACAGGCGGGGATACTCACCACTATACTAACGAGGAGCTGGTGTGGTGGACGTTTGAAAAAACGTGGAGCATTGGTACTAACTATACGTTTGCAGTGTTAAGCTTTAACACTTCTAACAAAAACATCTGTATAGACTGAATGGTTAGAGCTAGAAACTACTGTGACCCCTCTATGGAAAGCTGAGACTCTCACGAAAACGTACATGTAATCGATTTCGCTCTATACCACTCACAGGCCACACACTCGTAGTTAGAAGGTGACGCGTTTGTGGGATGTCCCAGGACATTGTCACAAATGCCAAACTCAAGACAGTTGTCGATGACTAGTTGGTTACTCGTTTCCCATTTAACAACTTAAGCCTTGCACAAAGTAAATCACCTCACACACTGGACATCTACAATGGATTCACCAAAGTCTTCTGAGAATGAGTAAATGTCCAAACTGAAAATGAAAGCAAAGTCAGATTTTTCAAGAGTCAGGTGAGATTTCTGTTGGCCTGGCAATCGAGCACAGATTTCTCCCTCAGGGGTTTGCATACTTCTCGAAATTACATGTTCAAAACATCCTGCATTGGCCGGGAATCGAACCCAGGCCTCCCGCGTGGCAGGCGAGAATTCTACCACTGAACAACCAATGCCTTGGAATACTGAGATAATGCTGGAAAATCGTATCATAAAGCTTTATCTCCAAGCATATTTTTCGCATAGTGGGCTCAGCTACATTGTTCACCCTAAAAAAAAAGCAGTCCTTTCTCCCCGTCGGGGAATTGAACCCCGGTCTCCCGCGTGACAGGCGGGGATACTCACCACTATACTAACGAGGAGCTGGTGTGGTGGATGTTTGAAAAAACGTGGAGCATTGGTACTAACTATACGTTTGCAGTGTTGGGCTTTAACACTTCTAACAAAAACATCTGTATAGACTGAATGGTTAGAGCTAGAAACTACTGTGACCCCTCTATGGAAAGCTGAGACTCTCACGAAAACGTACATGTAATCGATTTCGCTCTATACCACTCACAGGCCACACACTCGTAGTTAGAAGGTGACGCGTTTGTGGGATGTCCCAGGACATTGTCACAAATGCCAAACTCAAGACAGTTGTCGATGACTAGTTGGTTACTCGTTTCCCATTTAACAACTTAAGCCTTGCACAAAGTAAATCACCTCACACACTGGACATCTACAATGGATTCACCAAAGTCTTCTGAGAATGAGTAAATGTCCAAACTGAAAATGAAAGCAAAGTCAGATTTTTCAAGAGTCAGCTGAGATTTCTGTTGGCCTGGCAATCGAGCACAGATTTCTCCCTCAGGGGTTTGCATACTTCTCGAAATTACATGTTCAAAACATCCTGCATTGGCCGGGAATCGAACCCGAGCCTCCCGCGTGGCAGGCGAGAATTCTACCACTGAACAACCAATGCCTTGGAATACTGAGATAATGCTGGAAAATCGTATCATAAAGCTTTATCTCCAAGCATATTTTTCGCATAGTGGGCTCAGCTACATTGTTCACCCTAAAAAAAAGCAGTCCTTTCTCCCCGTCACGGAATTGAACCCCGGTCTCCCGCGTGACAGGCGGGGATACTCACCACTATAGTAACGAGGAGCTGGTGTGGTGGACGTTTGAAAAAACGTGGAGCATTGGTACTAACTATACGTTTGCAGTGTTGGGCTTTAACACTTCTAACAAAAACATCTGTATAGACTGAATGGTTAGAGCTAGAAACTACTGTGACCCCTCTATGGAAAGCTGAGACTCTCACGAAAACGTACATGTAATCGATTTCGCTCTATACCACTCACAGGCCACACACTCGTAGTTAGAAGGTGACGCGTTTGTGGGATGTCCCAGGACATTGTCACAAATGCCAAACTCAAGACAGTTGTCGATGACTAGTTGGTTACTCGTTTCCCATTTAACAACTTAAGCCTTGCACAAAGTAAATCACCTCACACACTGGACATCTACAATGGATTCACCAAAGTCTTCTGAGAATGAGTAAATGTCCAAACTGAAAATGAAAGCAAAGTCAGATTTTTCAAGAGTCAGTTGAGATTTCTGTTGGCCTGGCAATCGAGCACAGATTTCTCCCTCAGGGGTTTGCATACTTCTCGAAATTACATGTTCAAAACATCCTGCATTGGCCGGGAATCGAACCCGGGCCTCCCGCGTGGCAGGCGAGAATTCTACCACTGAACAACCAATGCCTTGGAATACTGAGATAATGCTGGAAATCGTATCATAAAGCTTTATCTCCAAGCATATTTTTCGCATAGTGGGCTCAGCTACATTGTTCACCCTAAAAAAAAAAGCAGTCCTTTCTCCCCGTCGGGGAATTGAACCCCGGTCTCCCGCGTGACAGGCGGGGATACTCACCACTATACTAACGAGGAGCTGGTGTGGTGGACGTTTGAAAAAACGTGGAGCATTGGTACTAACTATACGTTTGCAGTGTTAAGCTTTAACACTTCTAACAAAAACATCTGTATAGACTGAATGGTTAGAGCTAGAAACTACTGTGACCCCTCTATGGAAAGCTGAGACTCTCACGAAAACGTACATGTAATCGATTTCGCTCTATACCACTCACAGGCCACACACTCGTAGTTAGAAGGTGACGCGTTTGTGGGATGTCCCAGGACATTGTCACAAATGCCAAACTCAAGACAGTTGTCGATGACTAGTTGGTTACTCGTTTCCCATTTAACAACTTAAGCCTTGCACAAAGTAAATCACCTCACACACTGGACATCTACAATGGATTCACCAAAGTCTTCTGAGAATGAGTAAATGTCCAAACTGAAAATGAAAGCAAAGTCAGATTTTTCAAGAGTCAGGTGAGATTTCTGTTGGCCTGGCAATCGAGCACAGATTTCTCCCTCAGGGGTTTGCATACTTCTCGAAATTACATGTTCAAAACATCCTGCATTGGCCGGGAATCGAACCCAGGCCTCCCGCGTGGCAGGCGAGAATTCTACCACTGAACAACCAATGCCTTGGAATACTGAGATAATGCTGGAAAATCGTATCATAAAGCTTTATCTCCAAGCATATTTTTCGCATAGTGGGCTCAGCTACATTGTTCACCCTAAAAAAAAAGCAGTCCTTTCTCCCCGTCGGGGAATTGAACCCCGGTCTCCCGCGTGACAGGCGGGGATACTCACCACTATACTAACGAGGAGCTGGTGTGGTGGATGTTTGAAAAAACGTGGAGCATTGGTACTAACTATACGTTTGCAGTGTTGGGCTTTAACACTTCTAACAAAAACATCTGTATAGACTGAATGGTTAGAGCTAGAAACTACTGTGACCCCTCTATGGAAAGCTGAGACTCTCACGAAAACGTACATGTAATCGATTTCGCTCTATACCACTCACAGGCCACACACTCGTAGTTAGAAGGTGACGCGTTTGTGGGATGTCCCAGGACATTGTCACAAATGCCAAACTCAAGACAGTTGTCGATGACTAGTTGGTTACTCGTTTCCCATTTAACAACTTAAGCCTTGCACAAAGTAAATCACCTCACACACTGGACATCTACAATGGATTCACCAAAGTCTTCTGAGAATGAGTAAATGTCCAAACTGAAAATGAAAGCAAAGTCAGATTTTTCAAGAGTCAGTTGAGATTTCTGTTGGCCTGGCAATCGAGCACAGATTTCTCCCTCAGGGGTTTGCATACTTCTCGAAATTACATGTTCAAAACATCCTGCATTGGCCGGGAATCGAACCCGGGCCTCCCGCGTGGCAGGCGAGAATTCTACCACTGAACAACCAATGCCTTGGAATACTGAGATAATGCTGGAAAATCGTATCATAAAGCTTTATCTCCAAGCATATTTTTCGCATAGTGGGCTCAGCTACATTGTTCACCCTAAAAAAAAAGCAGTCCTTTCTCCCCGTCACGGAATTGAACCCCGGTCTCCCGCGTGACAGGCGGGGATACTCACCACTATACTAACGAGGAGCTGGTGTGGTGGACGTTTGAAAAAACGTGGAGCATTGGTACTAACTATACGTTTGCAGTGTTGGGCTTTAACACTTCTAACAAAAACATCTGTATAGACTGAATGGTTAGAGCTAGAAACTACTGTGACCCCTCTATGGAAAGCTGAGACTCTCACGAAAACGTACATGTAATCGATTTCGCTCTATACCACTCACAGGCCACACACTCGTAGTTAGAAGGTGACGCGTTTGTGGGATGTCCCAGGACATTGTCACAAATGCCAAACTCAAGACAGTTGTCGATGACTAGTTGGTTACTCGTTTCCCATTTAACAACTTAAGCCTTGCACAAAGTAAATCACCTCACACACTGGACATCTACAATGGATTCACCAAAGTCTTCTGAGAATGAGTAAATGTCCAAACTGAAAATGAAAGCAAAGTCAGATTTTTCAAGAGTCAGTTGAGATTTCTGTTGGCCTGGCAATCGAGCACAGATTTCTCCCTCAGGGGTTTGCATACTTCTCGAAATTACATGTTCAAAACATCCTGCATTGGCCGGGAATCGAACCCGGGCCTCCCGCGTGGCAGGCGAGAATTCTACCACTGAACAACCAATGCCTTGGAATACTGAGATAATGCTGGAAAATCGTATCATAAAGCTTTATCTCCAAGCATATTTTTCGCATAGTGGGCTCAGCTACATTGTTCACCCTAAAAAAAAAGCAGTCCTTTCTCCCCGTCGGGGAATTGAACCCCGGTCTCCCGCGTGACAGGCGGGGATACTCACCACTATACTAACGAGGAGCTGGTGTGGTGGACGTTTGAAAAAACGTGGAGCATTGGTACTAACTATACGTTTGCAGTGTTGGGCTTTAACACTTCTAACAAAAACATCTGTATAGACTGAATGGTTAGAGCTAGAAACTACTGTGACCCCTCTATGGAAAGCTGAGACTCTCACGAAAACGTACATGTAATCGATTTCGCTCTATACCACTCACAGGCCACACACTCGTAGTTAGAAGGTGACGCGTTTGTGGGATGTCCCAGGACATTGTCACAAATGCCAAACTCAAGACAGTTGTCGATGACTAGTTGGTTACTCGTTTCCCATTTAACAACTTAAGCCTTGCACAAAGTAAATCACCTCACACACTGGACATCTACAATGGATTCACCAAAGTCTTCTGAGAATGAGTAAATGTCCAAACTGAAAATGAAAGCAAAGTCAGATTTTTCAAGAGTCAGTTGAGATTTCTGTTGGCCTGGCAATCGAGCACAGATTTCTCCCTCAGGGGTTTGCATACTTCTCGAAATTACATGTTCAAAACATCCTGCATTGGCCGGGAATCGAACCCGGGCCTCCCGCGTGGCAGGCGAGAATTCTACCACTGAACAACCAATGCCTTGGAATACTGAGATAATGCTGGAAAATCGTATCATAAAGCTTTATCTCCAAGCATATTTTTCGCATAGTGGGCTCAGCTACATTGTTCACCCTAAAAAAAAAGCAGTCCTTTCTCCCCGTCGGGGAATTGAACCCCGGTCTCCCGCGTGACAGGCGGGGATACTCACCACTATACTAACGAGGAGCTGGTGTGGTGGACGTTTGAAAAAGCGTGGAGCATTGGTACTAACTATACGTTTGCAGTGTTGGGCTTTAACACTTCTAACAAAAACATCTGTATAGACTGAATGGTTAGAGCTAGAAACTACTGTGACCCCTCTATGGAAAGCTGAGACTCTCACGAAAACGTACATGTAATCGATTTCGCTCTATACCACTCACAGGCCACACACTCGTAGTTAGAAGGTGACGCGTTTGTGGGATGTCCCAGGACATTGTCACAAATGCCAAACTCAAGACAGTTGTCGATGACTAGTTGGTTACTCGTTTCCCATTTAACAACTTAAGCCTTGCACAAAGTAAATCACCTCACACACTGGACATCTACAATGGATTCACCAAAGTCTTCTGAGAATGAGTAAATGTCCAAACTGAAAATGAAAGCAAAGTCAGATTTTTCAAGAGTCAGTTGAGATTTCTGTTGGCCTGGCAATCGAGCACAGATTTCTCCCTCAGGGGTTTGCATACTTCTCGAAATTACATGTTCAAAACATCCTGCATTGGCCGGGAATCGAACCCGGGCCTCCCGCGTGGCAGGCGAGAATTCTACCACTGAACAACCAATGCCTTGGAATACTGAGATAATGCTGGAAAATCGTATCATAAAGCTTTATCTCCAAGCATATTTTTCGCATAGTGGGCTCAGCTACATTGTTCACCCTAAAAAAAAAGCAGTCCTTTCTCCCCGTCGGGGAATTGAACCCCGGTCTCCCGCGTGACAGGCGGGGATACTCACCACTATACTAACGAGGAGCTGGTGTGGTGGACGTTTGAAAAAGCGTGGAGCATTGGTACTAACTATACGTTTGCAGTGTTGGGCTTTAACACTTCTAACAAAAACATCTGTATAGACTGAATGGTTAGAGCTAGAAACTACTGTGACCCCTCTATGGAAAGCTGAGACTCTCACGAAAACGTACATGTAATCGATTTCGCTCTATACCACTCACAGGCCACACACTCGTAGTTAGAAGGTGACGCGTTTGTGGGATGTCCCAGGACATTGTCACAAATGCCAAACTCAAGACAGTTGTCGATGACTAGTTGGTTACTCGTTTCCCATTTAACAACTTAAGCCTTGCACAAAGTAAATCACCTCACACACTGGACATCTACAATGGATTCACCAAAGTCTTCTGAGAATGAGTAAATGTCCAAACTGAAAATGAAAGCAAAGTCAGATTTTTCAAGAGTCAGTTGAGATTTCTGTTGGCCTGGCAATCGAGCACAGATTTCTCCCTCAGGGGTTTGCATACTTCTCGAAATTACATGTTCAAAACATCCTGCATTGGCCGGGAATCGAACCCGGGCCTCCCGCGTGGCAGGCGAGAATTCTACCACTGAACAACCAATGCCTTGGAATACTGAGATAATGCTGGAAAATCGTATCATAAAGCTTTATCTCCAAGCATATTTTTCGCATAGTGGGCTCAGCTACATTGTTCACCCTAAAAAAAAAGCAGTCCTTTCTCCCCGTCGGGGAATTGAACCCCGGTCTCCCGCGTGACAGGCGGGGATACTCACCACTATACTAACGAGGAGCTGGTGTGGTGGACGTTTGAAAAAACGTGGAGCATTGGTACTAACTATACGTTTGCAGTGTTGGGCTTTAACACTTCTAACAAAAACATCTGTATAGACTGAATGGTTAGAGCTAGAAACTACTGTGACCCCTCTATGGAAAGCTGAGACTCTCACGAAAACGTACATGTAATCGATTTCGCTCTATACCACTCACAGGCCACACACTCGTAGTTAGAAGGTGACGCGTTTGTGGGATGTCCCAGGACATTGTCACAAATGCCAAACTCAAGACAGTTGTCGATGACTAGTTGGTTACTCGTTTCCCATTTAACAACTTAAGCCTTGCACAAAGTAAATCACCTCACACACTGGACATCTACAATGGATTCACCAAAGTCTTCTGAGAATGAGTAAATGTCCAAACTGAAAATGAAAGCAAAGTCAGATTTTTCAAGAGTCAGTTGAGATTTCTGTTGGCCTGGCAATCGAGCACAGATTTCTCCCTCAGGGGTTTGCATACTTCTCGAAATTACATGTTCAAAACATCCTGCATTGGCCGGGAATCGAACCCGGGCCTCCCGCGTGGCAGGCGAGAATTCTACCACTGAACAACCAATGCCTTGGAATACTGAGATAATGCTGGAAAATCGTATCATAAAGCTTTATCTCCAAGCATATTTTTCGCATAGTGGGCTCAGCTACATTGTTCACCCTAAAAAAAAAGCAGTCCTTTCTCCCCGTCGGGGAATTGAACCCCGGTCTCCCGCGTGACAGGCGGGGATACTCACCACTATACTAACGAGGAGCTGGTGTGGTGGACGTTTGAAAAAACGTGGAGCATTGGTACTAACTATACGTTTGCAGTGTTGGGCTTTAACACTTCTAACAAAAACATCTGTATAGACTGAATGGTTAGAGCTAGAAACTACTGTGACCCCTCTATGGAAAGCTGAGACTCTCACGAAAACGTACATGTAATCGATTTCGCTCTATACCACTCACAGGCCACACACTCGTAGTTAGAAGGTGACGCGTTTGTGGGATGTCCCAGGACATTGTCACAAATGCCAAACTCAAGACAGTTGTCGATGACTAGTTGGTTACTCGTTTCCCATTTAACAACTTAAGCCTTGCACAAAGTAAATCACCTCACACACTGGACATCTACAATGGATTCACCAAAGTCTTCTGAGAATGAGTAAATGTCCAAACTGAAAATGAAAGCAAAGTCAGATTTTTCAAGAGTCAGTTGAGATTTCTGTTGGCCTGGCAATCGAGCACAGATTTCTCCCTCAGGGGTTTGCATACTTCTCGAAATTACATGTTCAAAACATCCTGCATTGGCCGGGAATCGAACCCGGGCCTCCCGCGTGGCAGGCGAGAATTCTACCACTGAACAACCAATGCCTTGGAATACTGAGATAATGCTGGAAAATCGTATCATAAAGCTTTATCTCCAAGCATATTTTTCGCATAGTGGGCTCAGCTACATTGTTCACCCTAAAAAAAAAGCAGTCCTTTCTCCCCGTCGGGGAATTGAACCCCGGTCTCCCGCGTGACAGGCGGGGATACTCACCACTATACTAACGAGGAGCTGGTGTGGTGGACGTTTGAAAAAGCGTGGAGCATTGGTACTAACTATACGTTTGCAGTGTTGGGCTTTAACACTTCTAACAAAAACATCTGTATAGACTGAATGGTTAGAGCTAGAAACTACTGTGACCCCTCTATGGAAAGCTGAGACTCTCACGAAAACGTACATGTAATCGATTTCGCTCTATACCACTCACAGGCCACACACTCGTAGTTAGAAGGTGACGCGTTTGTGGGATGTCCCAGGACATTGTCACAAATGCCAAACTCAAGACAGTTGTCGATGACTAGTTGGTTACTCGTTTCCCATTTAACAACTTAAGCCTTGCACAAAGTAAATCACCTCACACACTGGACATCTACAATGGATTCACCAAAGTCTTCTGAGAATGAGTAAATGTCCAAACTGAAAATGAAAGCAAAGTCAGATTTTTCAAGAGTCAGTTGAGATTTCTGTTGGCCTGGCAATCGAGCACAGATTTCTCCCTCAGGGGTTTGCATACTTCTCGAAATTACATGTTCAAAACATCCTGCATTGGCCGGGAATCGAACCCGGGCCTCCCGCGTGGCAGGCGAGAATTCTACCACTGAACAACCAATGCCTTGGAATACTGAGATAATGCTGGAAAATCGTATCATAAAGCTTTATCTCCAAGCATATTTTTCGCATAGTGGGCTCAGCTACATTGTTCACCCTAAAAAAAAAGCAGTCCTTTCTCCCCGTCGGGGAATTGAACCCCGGTCTCCCGCGTGACAGGCGGGGATACTCACCACTATACTAACGAGGAGCTGGTGTGGTGGACGTTTGAAAAAACGTGGAGCATTGGTACTAACTATACGTTTGCAGTGTTGGGCTTTAACACTTCTAACAAAAACATCTGTATAGACTGAATGGTTAGAGCTAGAAACTACTGTGACCCCTCTATGGAAAGCTGAGACTCTCACGAAAACGTACATGTAATCGATTTCGCTCTATACCACTCACAGGCCACACACTCGTAGTTAGAAGGTGACGCGTTTGTGGGATGTCCCAGGACATTGTCACAAATGCCAAACTCAAGACAGTTGTCGATGACTAGTTGGTTACTCGTTTCCCATTTAACAACTTAAGCCTTGCACAAAGTAAATCACCTCACACACTGGACATCTACAATGGATTCACCAAAGTCTTCTGAGAATGAGTAAATGTCCAAACTGAAAATGAAAGCAAAGTCAGATTTTTCAAGAGTCAGTTGAGATTTCTGTTGGCCTGGCAATCGAGCACAGATTTCTCCCTCAGGGGTTTGCATACTTCTCGAAATTACATGTTCAAAACATCCTGCATTGGCCGGGAATCGAACCAGGGCCTCCCGCGTGGCAGGCGAGAATTCTACCACTGAACAACCAATGCCTTGGAATACTGAGATAATGCTGGAAAATCGTATCATAAAGCTTTATCTCCAAGCATATTTTTCGCATAGTGGGCTCAGCTACATTGTTCACCCTAAAAAAAAAAGCAGTCCTTTCTCCCCGTCGGGGAATTGAACCCCGGTCTCCCGCGTGACAGGCGGGGATACTCACCACTATACTAACGAGGAGCTGGTGTGGTGGACGTTTGAAAAAACGTGGAGCATTGGTACTAACTATACGTTTGCAGTGTTGGGCTTTAACACTTCTAACAAAAACATCTGTATAGACTGAATGGTTAGAGCTAGAAACTACTGTGACCCCTCTATGGAAAGCTGAGACTCTCACGAAAACGTACATGTAATCGATTTCGCTCTATACCACTCACAGGCCACACACTCGTAGTTAGAAGGTGACGTGTTTGTGGGATGTCCCAGGACATTGTCACAAATGCCAAACTCAAGACAGTTGTCGATGACTAGTTGGTTACTCGTTTCCCATTTAACAACTTAAGCCTTGCACAAAGTAAATCACCTCACACACTGGACATCTACAATGGATTCACCAAAGTCTTCTGAGAATGAGTAAATGTCCAAACTGAAAATGAAAGCAAAGTCAGATTTTTCAAGAGTCAGTTGAGATTTCTGTTGGCCTGGCAATCGAGCACAGATTTCTCCCTCAGGGGTTTGCATACTTCTCGAAATTACATGTTCAAAACATCCTGCATTGGCCGGGAATCGAACCAGGGCCTCCCGCGTGGCAGGCGAGAATTCTACCACTGAACAACCAATGCCTTGGAATACTGAGATAATGCTGGAAAATCGTATCATAAAGCTTTATCTCCAAGCATATTTTTCGCATAGTGGGCTCAGCTACATTGTTCACCCTAAAAAAAAAAGCAGTCCTTTCTCCCCGTCGGGGAATTGAACCCCGGTCTCCCGCGTGACAGGCGGGGATACTCACCACTATACTAACGAGGAGCTGGTGTGGTGGACGTTTGAAAAAACGTGGAGCATTGGTACTAACTATACGTTTGCAGTGTTGGGCTTTAACACTTCTAACAAAAACATCTGTATAGACTGAATGGTTAGAGCTAGAAACTACTGTGACCCCTCTATGGAAAGCTGAGACTCTCACGAAAACGTACATGTAATCGATTTCGCTCTATACCACTCACAGGCCACACACTCGTAGTTAGAAGGTGACGTGTTTGTGGGATGTCCCAGGACATTGTCACAAATGCCAAACTCAAGACAGTTGTCGATGACTAGTTGGTTACTCGTTTCCCATTTAACAACTTAAGCCTTGCACAAAGTAAATCACCTCACACACTGGACATCTACAATGGATTCACCAAAGTCTTCTGAGAATGAGTAAATGTCCAAACTGAAAATGAAAGCAAAGTCAGATTTTTCAAGAGTCAGTTGAGATTTCTGTTGGCCTGGCAATCGAGCAGAGATTTCTCCCTCAGGGGTTTGCATACTTCTCGAAATTACATGTTCAAAACATCCTGCATTGGCCGGGAATCGAACCCGGGCCTCCCGCGTGGCAGGCGAGAATTCTACCACTGAACAACCAATGCCTTGGAATACTGAGATAATGCTGGAAAATCGTATCATAAAGCTTTATCTCCAAGCATATTTTCGCATAGTGGGCTCAGCTACATTGTTCACCCTAAAAAAAAAAGCAGTCCTTTCTCCCCGTCGGGGAATTGAACCCCGGTCTCCCGCGTGACAGGCGGGGATACTCACCACTATACTAACGAGGAGCTGGTGTGGTGGACGTTTGAAAAAACGTGGAGCATTGGTACTAACTATACGTTTGCAGTGTTGGGCTTTAACACTTCTAACAAAAACATCTGTATAGACTGAATGGTTAGAGCTAGAAACTACTGTGACCCCTCTATGGAAAGCTGAGACTCTCACGAAAACGTACATGTAATCGATTTCGCTCTATACCACTCACAGGCCACACACTCGTAGTTAGAAGGTGACGTGTTTGTGGGATGTCCCAGGACATTGTCACAAATGCCAAACTCAAGACAGTTGTCGATGACTAGTTGGTTACTCGTTTCCCATTTAACAACTTAAGCCTTGCACAAAGTAAATCACCTCACACACTGGACATCTACAATGGATTCACCAAAGTCTTCTGAGAATGAGTAAATGTCCAAACTGAAAATGAAAGCAAAGTCAGATTTTTCAAGAGTCAGTTGAGATTTCTGTTGGCCTGGCAATCGAGCAGAGATTTCTCCCTCAGGGGTTTGCATACTTCTCGAAATTACATGTTCAAAACATCCTGCATTGGCCGGGAATCGAACCCGGGCCTCCCGCGTGGCAGGCGAGAATTCTACCACTGAACAACCAATGCCTTGGAATACTGAGATAATGCTGGAAAATCGTATCATAAAGCTTTATCTCCAAGCATATTTTTCGCATAGTGGGCTCAGCTACATTGTTCACCCTAAAAAAAAAGCAGTCCTTTCTCCCCGTCGGGGAATTGAACCCCGGTCTCCCGCGTGACAGGCGGGGATACTCACCACTATACTAACGAGGAGCTGGTGTGGTGGACGTTTGAAAAAACGTGGAGCATTGGTACTAACTATACGTTTGCAGTGTTGGGCTTTAACACTTCTAACAAAAACATCTGTATAGACTGAATGGTTAGAGCTAGAAACTACTGTGACCCCTCTATGGAAAGCTGAGACTCTCACGAAAACGTACATGTAATCGATTTCGCTCTATACCACTCACAGGCCACACACTCGTAGTTAGAAGGTGACGCGTTTGTGGGATGTCCCAGGACATTGTCACAAATGCCAAACTCAAGACAGTTGTCGATGACTAGTTGGTTACTCGTTTCCCATTTAACAACTTAAGCCTTGCACAAAGTAAATCACCTCACACACTGGACATCTACAATGGATTCACCAAAGTCTTCTGAGAATGAGTAAATGTCCAAACTGAAAATGAAAGCAAAGTCAGATTTTTCAAGAGTCAGTTGAGATTTCTGTTGGCCTGGCAATCGAGCACAGATTTCTCCCTCAGGGGTTTGCATACTTCTCGAAATTACATGTTCAAAACATCCTGCATTGGCCGGGAATCGAACCCGGGACTCCCGCGTGGCAGGCGAGAATTCTACCACTGAACAACCAATGCCTTGGAATACTGAGATAATGCTGGAAAATCGTATCATAAAGCTTTATCTCCAAGCATATTTTTCGCATAGTGGGCTCAGCTACATTGTTCACCCTAAAAAAAAAGCAGTCCTTTCTCCCCGTCGGGGAATTGAACCCCGGTCTCCCGCGTGACAGGCGGGGATACTCACCACTATACTAACAAGGAGCTGGTGTGGTGGACGTTTGAAAAAACGTGGAGCATTGGTACTAACTATACGTTTGCAGTGTTGGGCTTTAACACTTCTAACAAAAACATCTGTATAGACTGAATGGTTAGAGCTAGAAACTACTGTGACCCCTCTATGGAAAGCTGAGACTCTCACGAAAACGTACATGTAATCGATTTCGCTCTATACCACTCACAGGCCACACACTCGTAGTTAGAAGGTGACGCGTTTGTGGGATGTCCCAGGACATTGTCACAAATGCCACAAATGCCAAACTCAAGACAGTTGTCGATGACTAGTTGGTTACTCGTTTCCCATTTAACAACTTAAGCCTTGCACAAGTAAATCACCTCACACACTGGACATCTACAATGGATTCACCAAAGTCTTCTGAGAATGAGTAAATGTCCAAACTGAAAATGAAAGCAAAGTCAGATTTTTCAAGAGTCAGTTGAGATTTCTGTTGGCCTGGCAATCGAGCACAGATTTCTCCCTCAGGGGTTTGCATACTTCTCGAAATTACATGTTCAAAACATCCTGCATTGGCCGGGAATCGAACCCGGGCCTCCCGCGTGGCAGGCGAGAATTCTACCACTGAACAACCAATGCCTTGGAATACTGAGATAATGCTGGAAAATCGTATCATAAAGCTTTATCTCCAAGCATATTTTTCGCATAGTGGGCTCAGCTACATTGTTCACCCTAAAAAAAAAGCAGTCCTTTCTCCCCGTCGGGGAATTGAACCCCGGTCTCCCGCGTGACAGGCGGGGATACTCACCACTATACTAACAAGGAGCTGGTGTGGTGGACGTTTGAAAAAAACGTGGAGCATTGGTACTAACTATACGTTTGCAGTGTTGGGCTTTAACACTTCTAACAAAAACATCTGTATAGACTGAATGGTTAGAGCTAGAAACTACTGTGACCCCTCTATGGAAAGCTGAGACTCTCACGAAAACGTACATGTAATCGATTTCGCTCTATACCACTCACAGGCCACACACTCGTAGTTAGAAGGTGACGCGTTTGTGGGATGTCCCAGGACATTGTCACAAATGCCACAAATGCCAAACTCAAGACAGTTGTCGATGACTAGTTGGTTACTCGTTTCCCATTTAACAACTTAAGCCTTGCACAAAGTAAATCACCTCACACACTGGACATCTACAATGGATTCACCAAAGTCTTCTGAGAATGAGTAAATGTCCAAACTGAAAATGAAAGCAAAGTCAGATTTTTCAAGAGTCAGTTGAGATTTCTGTTGGCCTGGCAATCGAGCACAGATTTCTCCCTCAGGGGTTTGCATACTTCTCGAAATTACATGTTCAAAACATCCTGCATTGGCCGGGAATCGAACCCGGGCCTCCCGCGTGGCAGGCGAGAATTCTACCACTGAACAACCAATGCCTTGGAATACTGAGATAATGCTGGAAAATCGTATCATAAAGCTTTATCTCCAAGCATATTTTTCGCATAGTGGGCTCAGCTACATTGTTCACCCTAAAAAAAAAGCAGTCCTTTCTCCCCGTCGGGGAATTGAACCCCGGTCTCCCGCGTGACAGGCGGGGATACTCACCACTATACTAACAAGGAGCTGGTGTGGTGGACGTTTGAAAAAACGTGGAGCATTGGTACTAACTATACGTTTGCAGTGTTGGGCTTTAACACTTCTAACAAAAACATCTGTATAGACTGAATGGTTAGAGCTAGAAACTACTGTGACCCCTCTATGGAAAGCTGAGACTCTCACGAAAACGTACATGTAATCGATTTCGCTCTATACCACTCACAGGCCACACACTCGTAGTTAGAAGGTGACGCGTTTGTGGGATGTCCCAGGACATTGTCACAAATGCCACAAATGCCAAACTCAAGACAGTTGTCGATGACTAGTTGGTTACTCGTTTCCCATTTAACAACTTAAGCCTTGCACAAAGTAAATCACCTCACACACTGGACATCTACAATGGATTCACCAAAGTCTTCTGAGAATGAGTAAATGTCCAAACTGAAAATGAAAGCAAAGTCAGATTTTTCAAGAGTCAGTTGAGATTTCTGTTGGCCTGGCAATCGAGCACAGATTTCTCCCTCAGGGGTTTGCATACTTCTCGAAATTACATGTTCAAAACATCCTGCATTGGCCGGGAATCGAACCCGGGCCTCCCGCGTGCAGGCGAGAATTCTACCACTGAACAACCAATGCCTTGGAATACTGAGATAATGCTGGAAAATCGTATCATAAAGCTTTATCTCCAAGCATATTTTTCGCATAGTGGCTCAGCTAACATTGTTCACCCTAAAAAAAAAGCAGTCCTTTCTCCCCGTCGGGGAATTGAACCCCGGTCTCCCGCGTGACAGGCGGGGATACTCACCACTATTAAAACGGTTACTGAAAAAACGTGGAGCATTGGTACTAACTAACACCCCAGTGTTGGGCTTTACACTTCTCAAAAACATCTGTCCCTCTCTAATGTTAGACCTCTAAACTACCTCACCCCTCTATACTTCACTCTTCCAACGTCCTGTCGACTCCCTGTACCCACCCTACCCTCTCACCAAGGTGACGTTGTACTCTACCCATTAACCGTCCCCCCAATACACCTACTCCAACTCCAATGAACACCCCCACTCAAAGTCTCCCTCACCCAATCTCCCAATGAGTACCTCCAATGATCAACCAAAAAAAGTCAGTCAGATTCCAGTCTCGATTCTCCCAATCGAGCACCTTTCCTCCCTCAGTTTGCATACTTCGCTCTCACTAACCCCCTGTTCACTCCCTCTCCCGCTCGCTTCCCCTACCTCCCCGCCTATCTACCATAATGGAAAATCATCATATCTACTTTATCTCCGCATTTTTTCGCAGTCCTTTCTCCACCCTCACCTCCCCGTCCATTGAACCCCGGTCTCCCACAGGCGGGGACACCCTATACTAACGAGGAGCTGGTGTGGTGGACGTTTGAAAAAACGTGGAGCATTGGTACTAACTATACGTTTGCAGTGTTGGGCTTTAACACTTCTAACAAAAACATCTGTATAGACTGAATGGTTAGAGCTAGAAACTACTGTGACCCCTCTATGGAAAGCTGAGACTCTCACGAAAACGTACATGTAATCGATTTCGCTCTATACCACTCACAGGCCACACACTCGTAGTTAGAAGGTGACGCGTTTGTGGGATGTCCCAGGACATTGTCACAAATGCCAAACTCAAGACAGTTGTCGATGACTAGTTGGTTACTCGTTTCCCATTTAACAACTTAAGCCTTGCACAAAGTAAATCACCTCACACACTGGACATCTACAATGGATTCACCAAAGTCTTCTGAGAATGAGTAAATGTCCAAACTGAAAATGAAAGCAAAGTCAGATTTTTCAAGAGTCAGTTGAGATTTCTGTTGGCCTGGCAATCGAGCACAGATTTCTCCCTCAGGGGTTTGCATACTTCTCGAAATTACATGTTCAAAACATCCTGCATTGGCCGGGAATCGAACCCGGGCCTCCCGCGTGGCAGGCGAGAATTCTACCACTGAACAACCAATGCCTTGGAATACTGAGATAATGCTGGAAAATCGTATCATAAAGCTTTATCTCCAAGCATATTTTTCGCATAGTGGGCTCAGCTACATTGTTCACCCTAAAAAAAAAAGCAGTCCTTTCTCCCCGTCGGGAATTGAACCCCGGTCTCCCGCGTGACAGGCGGGGATACTCACCACTATACTAACGAGGAGCTGGTGTGGTGGACGTTTGAAAAAACGTGGAGCATTGGTACTAACTATACGTTTGCAGTGTTGGGCTTTAACACTTCTAACAAAAACATCTGTATAGACTGAATGGTTAGAGCTAGAAACTACTGTGACCCCTCTATGGAAAGCTGAGACTCTCACGAAAACGTACATGTAATCGATTTCGCTCTATACCACTCACAGGCCACACACTCGTAGTTAGAAGGTGACGCGTTTGTGGGATGTCCCAGGACATTGTCACAAATGCCAAACTCAAGACAGTTGTCGATGACTAGTTGGTTACTCGTTTCCCATTTAACAACTTAAGCCTTGCACAAAGTAAATCACCTCACACACTGGACATCTACAATGGATTCACCAAAGTCTTCTGAGAATGAGTAAATGTCCAAACTGAAAATGAAAGCAAAGTCAGATTTTTCAAGAGTCAGTTGAGATTTCTGTTGGCCTGGCAATCGAGCACAGATTTCTCCCTCAGGGGTTTGCATACTTCTCGAAATTACATGTTCAAAACATCCTGCATTGGCCGGGAATCGAACCCGGGCCTCCCGCGTGGCAGGCGAGAATTCTACCACTGAACAACCAATGCCTTGGAATACTGAGATAATGCTGGAAATCGTATCATAAAGCTTTATCTCCAAGCATATTTTCGCATAGTGGGCTCAGCTACATTGTTCACCCTAAAAAAAAAGCAGTCCTTTCTCCCCGTCGGGGAATTGAACCCGGTCTCCCGCGTGACAGGCGGGGATACTCACCACTATACTAACGAGGAGCTGGTGTGGTGGACGTTTGAAAAAACGTGGAGCATTGGTACTAACTATACGTTTGCAGTGTTGGGCTTTAACACTTCTAACAAAAACATCTGTATAGACTGAATGGTTAGAGCTAGAAACTACTGTGACCCCTCTATGGAAAGCTGAGACTCTCACGAAAACGTACATGTAATCGATTTCGCTCTATACCACTCACAGGCCACACACTCGTAGTTAGAAGGTGACGTGTTTGTGGGATGTCCCAGGACATTGTCACAAATGCCAAACTCAAGACAGTTGTCGATGACTAGTTGGTTACTCGTTTCCCATTTAACAACTTAAGCCTTGCACAAAGTAAATCACCTCACACACTGGACATCTACAATGGATTCACCAAAGTCTTCTGAGAATGAGTAAATGTCCAAACTGAAAATGAAAGCAAAGTCAGATTTTTCAAGAGTCAGTTGAGATTTCTGTTGGCCTGGCAATCGAGCACAGATTTCTCCCTCAGGGGTTTGCATACTTCTCGAAATTACATGTTCAAAACATCCTGCATTGGCCGGGAATCGAACCCGGGCCTCCCGCGTGGCAGGCGAGAATTCTACCACTGAACAACCAATGCCTTGGAATACTGAGATAATGCTGGAAATCGTATCATAAAGCTTTATCTCCAAGCATATTTTTCGCATAGTGGGCTCAGCTACATTGTTCACCCTAAAAAAAAAAGCAGTCCTTTCTCCCCGTCGGGGATTGAACCCCGGTCTCCCGCGTGACAGGCGGGGATACTCACCACTATACTAACGAGGAGCTGGTGTGGTGGACGTTTGAAAAAACGTGGAGCATTGGTACTAACTATACGTTTGCAGTGTTGGGCTTTAACACTTCTAACAAAAACATCTGTATAGACTGAATGGTTAGAGCTAGAAACTACTGTGACCCCTCTATGGAAAGCTGAGACTCTCACGAAAACGTACATGTAATCGATTTCGCTCTATACCACTCACAGGCCACACACTCGTAGTTAGAAGGTGACGCGTTTGTGGGATGTCCCAGGACATTGTCACAAATGCCAAACTCAAGACAGTTGTCGATGACTAGTTGGTTACTCGTTTCCCATTTAACAACTTAAGCCTTGCACAAAGTAAATCACCTCACACACTGGACATCTACAATGGATTCACCAAAGTCTTCTGAGAATGAGTAAATGTCCAAACTGAAAATGAAAGCAAAGTCAGATTTTTCAAGAGTCAGTTGAGATTTCTGTTGGCCTGGCAATCGAGCACAGATTTCTCCCTCAGGGGTTTGCATACTTCTCGAAATTACATGTTCAAAACATCCTGCATTGGCCGGGAATCGAACCCGGGCCTCCCGCGTGGCAGGCGAGAATTCTACCACTGAACAACCAATGCCTTGGAATACTGAGATAATGCTGGAAAATCGTATCATAAAGCTTTATCTCCAAGCATATTTTTCGCATAGTGGGCTCAGCTACATTGTTCACCCTAAAAAAAAAGCAGTCCTTTCTCCCCGTCGGGGAATTGAACCCGGTCTCCCGCGTGACAGGCGGGGATACTCACCACTATACTAACGAGGAGCTGGGTGGTGGACGTTGAAAAAACGTGGAGCATTGGTACTAACTATACGTTTGCAGTGTTGGGCTTTAACACTTCTAACAAAAACATCTGTATAGACTGAATGGTTAGAGCTAGAAACTACTGTGACCCCTCTATGGAAAGCTGAGACTCTCACGAAAACGTACATGTAATCGATTTCGCTCTATACCACTCACAGGCCACACACTCGTAGTTAGAGGTGACGCGTTTGTGGGATGTCCCAGGACATTGTCACAAACAAAATGCCAAACTCAAGACAGTTGTCGATGACTAGTTGGTTACTCGTTTCCCATTTAAAACTTAAGCCTTGCACAAAGTAAATCACCTCACACACTGGACATCTACAATGGATTCACCAAAGTCTCTGAGAATGAGTAAATGTCCAAACTGAAAA